>NC_056431.1:5496948-5574448 GCF_018296145.1 Oncorhynchus tshawytscha
CATGGTGCTGAACTGGGTGTTGAGAGTTCTGAACTGGACAGTAAGAGTGCTGTCCATGGTGCTGCTGGACAGTGAGAGTTCTGTCCATGGTGCTGCTGGTCAATGAGGGTGCTGTCCAAGGATCCTGAACTTGACAGTGAGGGTGCTGTCCATGGTGTTGAAGTGGACTGTGAGGGTGCTGTCCATGGAGCTGACCCAGTCAGTGGGAGTGCTGTCCATGGCGCTGAACTGGACAGTGGGGGTGCTGTCCATGGTGCTGAACTGGACAATGAGAGTGCTGTCCATGGTGCTGAACTGGACAATGAGGGTGCTGTCCAGGAATCCTGATCTGGACAGTGAGGGTGCTGTCCAAGTATCCTGAACTGGACAGTGTGGATGCTGTCCAATGTGCTGAACTGGACAATGAGAGTGCTGTCCAATGTGCTGAACAGGACAATGAAGGGACTGTCCATGGTGCTGAACTGGACAATGAAGGCGGCTGTCCATGGTGCTGAACCGGACATTGGAAGTGCTGTCCATGGTGCTGAACTGGAACTTAATTGCAGCGTAAAGCATTTCACTTCACCAATGTTATGGCTTTAATGCTTTCATCAGAGTGTTCTCTTTTCATAGAATACATGAAGGTCACCTTAGGGACCATGCAGATAGATACACAAAATTCAAGTAAATTACATTTTAAAAACGTGATTTATCCCAGAGGGGTGATTACTTCTACAATACTTCTAATCTAGTGAAGGACCATATGTGAGCACTGTCACACACCTTCCAGTTGGCAGAACAGCATAGTGACATCACTGTGGCTGTGACCTGAAGTCAACTGGCGCTTCTGGAGTGTCATGCTAACATCTGGAGCTGACTGGCAGAGAGGACATGGGACTGCCAAGTTTAGATGAGTCCTATCACCTCTATTTTTGGATATCATAATTTCCATTAAACCTCTTGTAACTACCCATCCCGGATCCGGGAGCGTAATCATCAACTGACACTAATTAGCATAACGCAACGGACATAAATATTACTAGAAAATATTCATATTCATGAAATCACAAGTGAAATATATTGAAACACAGCTTAGCCTTTTGTTAATCACCCTGTCATCTCAGATTTGGAAAATATGCTTTACAGCCAAAGCAAGACAAGCATTTGGGTAAGTTTATTGATAGCCTAGCATAGCTTTATGCCTAGCTAGCAGCAGGCAACCTGGTCACGAAAATCAGAAAAGCAATCAAATTAAATCGTTTACCTTTGATGAGCTTCAGATGTTTTCACTCACAAGACTCCCAGTTAGATAGCAAATGTTCCTTTTTTCCAAAACTATTATTTCTGTAGCTGAAATAACTCTGTTAGTTCTTCACGTTTGGCTGAGAATTCAACCGGAAATTTGCGGTCACGACAACGCTGAAAAATATTCCAAATTAGCTCCATAATATCGACAGAAACATGGCAAACATGGTTTATTATCAATCCTCAAGGTGTTTTTCAAATATCTCTTCGATAATATATCAACCGGGACAGATGGATTCTTAGTAGGAAAGAGAGAAACAATAGCCGCATTTGTCCTTTATACACAAAACACTCTGAGAGACTTCAGCTGACCACTGACGCAATGTTGATGTTCAGGCTCATTTTTTTTTAAAGCCTGAAACTATGTATTGTGACACTAGACACATTAGGGAAACCATAGAAAAATGAATCTGGTTGATATCTCATTCACGGCTCAATAGGGACGCATAGGAACGCAGAGGATCTAAATAAGAGTCACTTCCTGATTGGATTTTTCTCAGGCTTTCGCCTGCAATATCAGTTCTGTTATACTCACAGACAATATTTTTACAGTTTTGAAAACTTTAGAGTGTTTTCTATCCTAAGCTGTCAATTATATGCATATTCTAGCATCTTGTCCTGACAAAATAGCCCGTTTACTTAGGGAACGTTATTTTTCCAAAAATGAAAATAGTGCCCCCTGGTTTTAAGTTATCCCCTCTGTGAATTGGAGGCGTCTGGTTCACAGTGAGTAGTAGTTTCCACCATATAGCGTCTACCTATCCAGGCCTATCACATCAGTGGGGGGGAGTGAGGGAAAATAGTGTCTGCTAAATGACTGAAATGTAAATGTAAGTGAGTGACGGCAGCAGGGAGGGGACAGCTTTTAGAAATACTGCAGAGTTGGGCTGAATCTTCACTGACCACTCCTTGTGTGTATTTCTTCCATTCATTCTTCATATCTGACTTCTTGTCTTGATTACTCCCTTACTTTTTTTTGGACCTCTCCTCCTCCTCTCCTGTATGTCTCTCTTCTAGTCACTCCTCTCCTCTCATCATACCTCTCCTCCTCCTCTCCTGTATGTCTCTTTTCTAGTCACTCCTCCTCTCCTCTAATCATACCTCTCCTGTATGTCTCTTTTCTAGTCACTCCTCCTCTCCTCATATCTCTCCTCCTCTCCTGTATGTCTCTTTTCTAGTCACTCCTCCTATCCTCTCATCATCTCTCCTCCTCCTCTCCTGTATGTCTCTTTTCTAGTCACTCCTCCTATCTTCTCATCATATCTCTCCTCCTCCTCTCCTCTCTGTTGCTCTTGTAGTCACTCCTCCTCTTCTCTCTGTCTCTCTTCTAGTCACTCCTCCTCTCCTCTCTGCCTCTCTTCTAGTTACTCCTCCTATCCTCTCATCATATCTCTCCTCCTCCTCTCCTCTCTGTCGCTCTTGTAGTCACTCCTCCTCTCCTCTCTGCCTCTCTTCTAGTCACTCCTCCTATCCTCTCATCATATCTCTCCTCCTCCTCTCCTCTCTGTCTCTCTTCTAGTCACTCCTCCTCTTCTCTCTGTCTCTCTTCTAGTCAATCCTCCTATCCTCTCATCATATCTCTCCTCCTCCTCTCCTCTTATCATATCTCTCCTCCTCCTCTCCTCTCTGTCTCTCTTCTAGTCACTCCTCCTATCCTATCGCATCATATCTCTCCTCTCCTCTCCTCTCCTCTCCTCTCCTCTCCTCTCCTCTCTCTCTCTCTCCTCTCCTCTCCTCTCCTCTCCTCTCCTCTCCTCTCCTCTCTCTCCTCTCCTCTCCTCTCCTCTCCTCTCTCCTCTCCTCTCCTCTCCTCTCCTCTCCTCTCCTCTCCTCTCCTCTCCTCTCCTCTCCTCTCCTCTCTCTCTCCTCTCTCCTCTCTCTTCTAGTCACTCCTCCTCTCCTCTCTGTCTCTCTTCTAGTCACTCCTCCTATTCTCTATGTCTCTCTTCTAGCTATTCCCCCTCCTCTTTCTATATCTCTGTCTTTAGTCCGTTCTGTTCCCCCTCCTCTTTCTATATCTCTGTCTTTAGTCCGTTCTGTTCCCCCTCCTCTTCTTTCCATGTCTCTGGCTTTAGTCAGATCTATTCTGCTCTGTATCTGTGAATGAATGTCTCTGACTGGTCCTCCTTATCTAGCCCCAGATTCTGTACTGTCATGTCTCCTCTCCCCCCCCACACACACACACAATGTCGCCCCCCAGGCCCATGCGTCTCCACTCAGCTCTGGGGGCTCCGCTGAGTCACCACACAGGGAGAGAAACATGACCAGGTGAAAATGGTGGAGGAGAGAAGGAGAGAGGGAAGGACACTGAGGAATGAAACGGGAAGGAGGAGGAAGGGGAAAACATTGGGAAGAGGGTGAAAATTAAGATGTCAGAGGGAGAAAGAAGTAGGGGGAAGACGTGAAGAGAAGGAAAGAAACAGAGGGAAGGAGAAAGAAGGAAGTAGAAATAGAGGGAGAAGGAGAGAATTAGAAGGATATCCAATTAGGAGGGAGACAGTCTCTGAGCAACACCATTTCATCAGTATGTTAAAGTAATTATCACCTAATAATCCACAACAGCAAATCAGTAGTATAAATAACATATGCATGTAGAGTTTTGCTAGCCGTTTCCATAGTTATCCTCCGTTCACTGTCTGTCTGTCTTCCTTCCTGCCTTTGTCTTCGTATCTGTTTCCCTCTGTTGAATCTGTCTCTCTCCACCCTATTCTTAATTCCCTTTTCCCAGCTCTTGAATTCCCTCTCCGCCAGCCTGCCTCCATCCCTTCCAATCCTCCAATCCCTCGCTCACAAAGACAGGCTCCATTCACTCTTCCCTCTCCATTCATCCCTCCTTCCCTCTACTTTCATCCCTCCTTCCCTCTACTTTCATCCCTCCTTCCCTCTCCATTCATCCCTCCTTCCCTCTACATTCATCCCTCCTTCCTTCTCCATTCATCCCTCCTTCCCTCTACTTTCATCCCTCCTTCCCTCTCCATTCATCCCTCCTTCCCTCTACATTCATCCCTCCTTCCCTCTACTTTCATCCCTCCTTCCCTCTACATTCATCCCTCCTTCCCTCTCCATTCATCCCTCCTTCCCTCTACATTCATCCCTCCTTCCTTCTCCATTCATCCCTCCTTCCCTCTCCATTCATCCCTCCTTGCCTCTCCATTCATCCCTCCTTCCCTCTCCTTTCATCCCTCCTTCCCTCTACTTTCATCCCTCCTTCCCCTCTCCATTCATCCCTCCTTCCTTCTCCATTCATCCCTCCTTCCCTCTCCATTCATCCCTCCTTGCCTCTCCATTCATCCCTCCTTCCCTCTCCATTCATCCCTCCCATTCCCCTCCTTCCCTACATTCATCCCTCCTTCTTTCTCCATTCATCCCTCCTTCCCTCTCCATTCATCCCTCCTTCCTTCTCCATTCATCCCTCCTTCCCTCTCCATTCATCCCTCCTTCCCTCTCCATTCATCCCTCTTCCTTCTCCATTCATCCCTCCTTCCCTCTACTTTCATCCCTCCTTCCCTCTCCATTTATCCCTCTTCCCTCTCCATTCATCCCTCCTTCCCTCTCCATTCATCCCTCCTTCCCTCTCCATTCATCCCTCTTCCCTCTACTTTCATCCCTCCTTCCCTCTCCATTCATCCCTCCTTCCCTCTCCATTCATCCCTCCTTCCCTCTCCATTCATCCCTCCTTCCCTCTCCATTCATCCCTCCTTCCCTCTACTTTCATCCCTCATTCCCTCTCCATTCATCCCTCCTTCCCTCTCCATTCATCCCTCCTTCCTCTCCATTCATCCCTCCTTCCTCTCCATTCATCCCTCCTTCCCTTTCCATTCATCCCTCCTTCCCTCTACTTTCATCCCTCCTTCCCTCTCCATTCATCCCTCCTTCCCTCTCCATTCATCCCTCCTTCCCTCTCCTTTCATCCCTCCTTCCCTCTCCATTCATCCCTCCTTCCCTTTCCATTCATCCCTCCTTCCTTCTCCATTCATCCCTCCTTCCCTCTCCATTCATCCCTCCTTCCCTCTCCATTCATCCCTCCTTCCCTCTACATTCATCCCTCCTTCCTTTCTCCAATCATCCCTCCTTCCCTCTCCATTCATCCCTCCTTCCCTCTACATTCATCCCTCCTTCCCTTTCTCCATTCAGCCCTCCTTCCCTCTACATTCATCCCTCCTTCCTTCTCCATTCATCCCTCCTTCCCTCTCCATTCATCCCTCCTTCCCTCTCCATTCATCTCTTCCTTCTCCATTCATCCCTCCTTCCCTCTCCATTCATCCCTCCTTCCCTCTCCATTCACTTTCATCCCTCCTTCCTCTCCATTCATCCCTCCTTCCCTCTCCATTCATCCCTCCTTCCCTCTCCATTCATCCCTCCTTCCCTCTCCATTCATCCCTCTTCCCTCTCCATTCATCCCTCCTTCCCTCTCCATTCATCCCTCCTTCCCTCTCCATTCATCCCTCCTTCCCTCTCATTCATCCCTCCTTCCTTATCCAATCATCCCTCCTTCCCTCTCCATTCATCCCTCCTTCCCTCTACATTCATCCCTCCTTCCTTCTCCATTCATCCCTCCTTCCCTCTCCATTCATCCCTCCTTCCCTCTCCATTCACTCTTCCTTCTCCATTCATCCCTCCTTCCCTCTACTTTCATCCCTCCTTCCCTCTCCATTCATCCCTCCTTCCCTCTACTTTCATCCCTCCTTCCCTCTCCATTCATCCCTCCTTCCCTCTACATTCATCCCTCCTTCCCTCTCCATTCATCCCTCTTTCCCTCTCCATTCACTCTTCTTCCTTTCCATTCATCCCTCCTTCCCTCTACTTTCATCCCTCCTTCCCTCTCCATTCATCCCTCCTTCCCTCTACTTTCATCCCTCCTTCCCTCTCCATTCATCCCTCCTTCCCTCTACATTCATCCCTCCTTCCCTCTCCATTCATCCCTCCTTCCCTCTCCATTCATCCCTCCTTCCCTCTACTTTCATCCCTCCTTCCCTCTACTTTCATCCCTCCTTTCCCTCTCCATTCATCCCTCCTTCCCTCTACATTCATCCCTCCTTCCCTCTCCATTCATTCCTCCTTCCCTCTCCATTCATGTCTCCTTCCCTCTCCATTCATCCCTCCTTCCCTCTCCATTCATCCCTCCTTCCCTCTCCATTCATTCCTCCCATTCCCCCTCTCCCATTCATCCCTCCTTCCTTCTCCATTCATCCCTCCTTCCTTCTCCATTCATCCCTCCTTCCCTCTCCATTCATCCCTCCTTCCCTCTACTTTCATCCCTCCTTCCTTCTCCATTCATCCCTCCTTCCCTCTCCATTCGCTCCATTCACTGCACAACATCCAAAAATATGCCTTCTCCCCAGCATGCTTTCCAGTGGGATGTCACTCTGGGTAGAAGCTGCCCATAGCCACAGGTCTAGAATCAGCTTCCCCTCTCCACATCCTATCCTTAACCATTAGTGTGATAAATGAGAAACTGAGCATACACTGGAAGCTCATCTCCGATGAAGACAGTTACTCTGAAACAGCATTGAGGACCACTGACCAAATGACTCTTCAGGGTGATGTGAGGACACAATGGACAAGAGCAGTGTACAAGAGCAGTGGACAGGCTCCATTCACTCTTCCTTCTCCATTCATCCCTCCTCTCCTTCATCCCTCCGATTGTGTCGCAAATGGGTGATGAATGAACACACAGGGTGAATTAACACACACACCCAGCGTGCTGACTGGGGAGGGAGGATATGCAGTGCAGTGTTGGCCAGTCAACAAGCACTAAGGCCTGGAAAGTTAATGTCGGAATCACAATGGAACCTGTATGTGTGCTTGTTGATGATCATTAACTTGGCCCTCATCATCTCTCTGCCCTTCGATCTTTTCTGCGATTGGTTCCCAAATGCATGTGTTGTAACTCCTTTTTAGCGACAAAATGACATATTTGTGTGACCTTGCAAAAAAGCACATGTTAAATTTGCAGTTTCAATGTGAGATAGCTGTTTTCACATGTATTAAATGTAGAGTTCACATATTAACGCCATCTTTTCACATGTGCCTCACGAAACTTTTACATGTGAAAATCTCACTTTCTCATGTGGAATCAAATGTAAAAATGTAACTTTCACATATGATTGTTTTTCACATGTGAACTTGCAATTCCACATGTAAAAGTGAAAATCTCATTTGCAGTCTCACATGTAAGAAAACTCCACATTTACTCCAATATTTGTAAACCAAGTAAATGTAAACAAACACTGTATAGCTTAAAAACGATATAGGTTAAAACTATCATTTTGATATCATGGATGGTCAGTCCAGAGTGCAGGCTATGGATTCCAGAGTGGTTGCATTTCTCCAGTCCCATCCATCAGCTTTTTACCTAAACTGTGCCGGGGAGCCCACTTTGTTCATGTTTCAATTAAGGATTGCCGACAATTTTCTAGTGAGTAACTTACTTTTGTGCCATTAAAATATCAAAATATATTTAAAAAACTGATGTCAAAAACACAATTCTTAGTATTGCAAACAAAAAAAATGATATTGAAAGCAAAACATAAACCCAAATGTATTGATAGTAAAATATATATTGCAAGAGTACATCATTTGTAAATGGATGAAAAACAAATATTTTCTGTGAAACATTTGGTATGATACTGTAATTAAATAAAACGTCTCTCTCTTTCCTGCAGGTTTCCCTATAGTTGGTTACTTTACCCTGGCATTTGCTGTCACAGTGAAGTGTTGGTACATACCAGCATCATGGTACCCTGCATCCCACTGCTGGTTTGCCTCTGAAACTAAGCAGGGTCGTTTCTGGTTGGTCCCCAAATGGGAGCCCAGACGGGTGTACCAAAAAGCCGGATTAGTGATTTAGTGAGATCTGTCAAAACCAGAATTTGTGCAATCTCGGAATTTCCGCCTCCAGAAAGAGAGCTTGAAAGAGAGTCTTATCATCAGATTCTTGTTCTTCACTATGGCTTGTCTCCTTGGAAAATCCACTTGACATCGGAGCCTGCATTGTTCGCCGTACTTTACAAAGGGAACACATTTTTGGACCTCAAATATATCCTTTAGATATAAATCTATTTTAGAAAAATCTCTTTTTGAACATTATCGTTTTTCCGCATAATCACTCATATATCTAGAAAATTTACTCGACCCATATATAGCAAATGTAACCCAACGCGGTTTCGCGTTGACTGCCAGGTCAACTATGTGTATTGCTTAGAGATTTTCTTGCCACTGGAAATGTCCTGTACAATGTGGGCGATGCTGAACTATATGGCACCGGTGTGTAAAGAAGTCTGCCTCTCATTGAATATGTTTTTTATGTCTGTGTTGCATTCCCTGGCCATCAAGTTGTCCATATAATCAAGGAGAACTTTTAGGGAATGCAGGTACAGTAGGCTGCGATCAGTTGACTGCCAGCGATGCTTTGCTAATCTCAAATTATTAAATCTAGGCAACATGATAAAAATAATACATCGCTTAATTCATCCCGCAGATTTTCCAAACATCATTGGTGCTATAGATGGCCACATATCTCCCATTCAAACACCCTCTGGACCAAATGAAGGAGACTACGTGAATTGAAACAACTTTAACAGCATAAACAAACAGGTAGCTACTGAATATTGTAGCCTAAACTTTCACCAAACCAAATCATTTTCACAAACAGTCATTGAATTCAATGATCTTCCTTCCTTCTTTTGTCGGATGATCTGACTCCCATGGGGTTACAACTAAACATTGAACAACATTGCTGCCGGTGTTGTCACGAGAAGCACTCTATGAATTCAATACATTGCAATTGCAATTGTGACATAGGTTACTACAATTGACATATTAGGCCAACGTCTTTAACACGTAATATCACCAGCGCTGCAATAACAGTGCTCCATAAAGTGAAAGCATTGTTCCTAATTAGCCATATGTGTAAACTAGGCCTATTAGATATTGGAACCAATTAACACTGTCTGCAATTTTCTGCCAGGCTCCCTCTCTGGCTTTTGTGGCAGCAGATGTATTACTTTTGGGAGAAATATCTGAACATATTTGTTGTGTTGTACAATTGTTTCTTGTTCTAGACTTTTGAAATATTGGGCTCTGTCTTTTGACTCCATATTTGTCATTTTTCTGTCATCGAAATGAGGACCTTTTTGAATGTTGCGTGCACGCGCCAGCTGGTCAACCAATCTGCGCTTCACTTCAGCCGAATACCTTAAACAAAAAGCAGCGGTTCTGGAACCAAGAAATCCTGGACGTCCTCATCTGGTTAAGACAAGCCTGATATGTTCAGGAAATCCTGAAATTGTTAAACCATATTTCTGGAATACCCCTCAGATGTAGCTGGAAGTGGTAAAAAAATAAACTCTTAAAAAAAATGTAATGAGAGAAAACACCTGAAAAATGTACATGTGAAACTCAACAAGTGTTCGAAAACCACATGTATCTGTGTGTGTGTGTGTGCCCCTGACATGTTGTGTAGTGGTTAATATTACAAAGGGTGGTTTAGAAATAAACTCTTTCTCTCAGCATGACTTCTGAATGAGGTACCTGTCTCCCTCCCTCTCTCTTTCTCTCAGCATGACTTCTGAATGAGGTATCTGTCTCCCTCCCTCTCTCTTTCTCTCAGCATGACTTCTGAATGAGGTACCTGTCTCCCTCCCTCTCTCTTTCTCTCAGCATGACTTCTGAATGAGGTACCTGTCTCCCTCCCTCTCTCTTTCTCTCAGCATGACTTCTGAATGAGGTATCTGTCTCCCTCCCTCTCTCTTTCTCTCAGCATGACTTCTGAATGAGGTACCTGTCTCCCTCCCTCTCTCTTTCTCTCAGCATGACTTCTGAATGAGGTACCTGTCTCCCTCCCTCTCTCTTTCTCTCAGTATGACTTCTGAATGAGGTACCTGTCTCCCTCTCTCTTTCTCTTTCTCTCAGCATGACTTCTGAATGAGGTACCTGTCTCCCCCTCCTCTCTCTCAGCATTCTCTCAGCATGACTTCTGAATGAGGTACCTGTATCCCTCTCTCTCTCTTTCTCTCAGCATGACTTCTGAATGAGGTACCTGTCTCCCTCCCTCTCTCTTTCTCTCAGCATGACCTCTGAACAAGGTATCTGTCTCCCTCTCTCTCTCTTTCTCTCAGCATGACTTCTGAACAAGGTATCTGTCTCCCTCCCTCTCTCTTTCTCTCAGTATGACTTCTGAATGAGGTACCTGTCTCCCTCCCTCTCTCTTTCTCTCAGCATGACTTCTGAACAAGGTATCTGTCTCCCTCCCTCTCTCTTTCTCTCAGCATGACTTCTGAATGAGGTACCTGTCTCCCTCTCTCTCTCTTTCTCTCAGCATGACTTCTGAATGAGGTACCTGTCTCCCTCCCTCTCTCTTTCTCTCAGCATGACTTCTGAATGAGGTACCTGTCTCCCTCCCTCTCTCTTTCTCTCAGCATGACCTCTGAACAAGGTATCTGTCTCCCTCCCTCTCTCTTTCTCTCTCTGTAAATTAGTTTAATCTAAAAGTATGACTTTAAATTAAGAGTTCTCTGTGTCTCTCTTTGCTTTGTCTCTCGCTCCTCTCTGAAGACTTCATGCAATAAGTCGGACTTATCCTTGCTCTCTCTCCTTCTCCCTCCCTCCACTCCCTCCTCTCCTCCCGCTCTCCCTCTGTCTCTAGATGAGTTCGTGCAGTAGCAGAGCGCTGACCATCCTGTCCACGGTGTTTGGGGCGTGTGGTCTGCTGCTGGTGGGCGTGGCTGTGTCTACAGACTACTGGCTGTTGATGGAGGAGGGCATCGTGCTGCAGCAGAACCAGAGCATGGAGGTCAAGATGGCCCTGCACTCTGGCCTCTGGAGGGTCTGCTTCGTGGCGGGTACATATGACCTCTGACCCTCAATAGCAGTGGTGAACTGACCAATCTGCTACGGATAAAATTAGCCATAGTCAATATAGGATCAGTTCACTCCTTCTAAATCTGAACGGTAACCATTAGGGGAAAATGCAACACGGACCTTATATCAGTGCAACTTCACAATCTCAATTTTATATACTATATTATTTTTTCATTAACGTATGCAGGGGCAGACTGGCCATCTGGCATTTTGGGAAATTGCCAGATGGGCTGGTCCATTTTTTGCCTAACTTGTTTTCTTTGTGCAAAATTATAATTAACTGGCAAAACATAACAAAATGGGCCGGTGTGGGGGGCTCATAGAAAAAAATGGTCCATTGTGTTAGAAATGGTAGGACAGATTTTTGGTCCCAGTCTAACCCTGTATATATGTATCTGCCTCCCTCTCTCTTTCTCATGCAAGCCTCAATTTTATACACTCCTCTTTCTTTCCCTTTTCTCTCAGGGACAGAGAACGGGAGATGTGTGGCGTCAGAGTATTTCACTGAGCCAGAGATAGAGATCACTACAGAGAATACTGCTAATATTCTGAGTGAGTATACTGTACCCTACACATACAGATTTACACTGCACACTCAGCATATAGTTCACCAACTTGTAGCCCTAAAAACGGAAATTATTTACTTCTGGTGTGTCATTAATGGCTCGTTGGCCAAAGCCAATGGGAAATGAATTGGGGTTTTGGATAAACAGAGAAAAGAATCAGTTCTAGGGTTAACACAGGTTTAGGAGATCTTATACATTTTGTTCTATGAGATAATAGCAGTCAGTTAACATGGCATGTATTCATTATTATGAAGCAGCTTTGTAATTTATGTGTTTGTTATGATTACATACAGTTGAAGTCGGAACTTTACATACACTTAGGTTGGAGTCATTGAAATTCATTTTTAAACCAATCCACAAATTTCTTGTGAACAAACTATAGTTTTGGCAAGTCGGTTAGGACAACTACCTTGTGTATGACACAAGTACATTTTCCAACAATTGTTTCTAAACAGATTATTTCACTTATAATTCACTGTATCATAATTCCAGTGGGTCAGAAGTTTACATACACTAAGTTGACTGTGCCTTTAAACAGCTTGGAAAATTCCAGAAAATTATGTCATGACTTTAGAAGCTTCTGATGGGCTAATTGACATAATTTGTGTCAATTGAAAGTGTACCTGTGGATGTATTTCAAGGACTACCTTCAGACAGTGCATCTTTGCTTCACATCATGGGAAAATCAAAAGAAATCAGCTAAGACCTCAGGAAAACAATTGTAGACCTCCACAAGTCTGGTTCATCCTTGGGAGCAATTTCCAAACGCCTGAAGGTACCACGTTCATCTGTACAAACAATAGTATGCAAGTATAAACACCATGGGACCACGCAGCCGCCATACCGCTCAGGAAGGAGACTCGTTCTGTCTCCTAGAGATGAATGTACAGTGCCTTGCGAAAGTATTCGCCCCCCTTGAACTTTGCGACCTTTTGCCACATTTCAGGCTTCAAACATAAAGATATAAAACTGTATTTTTTTGTGAAGAATCAACAACAAGTGGGACACAATCATGAAGTGGAACGACATTTATTGGATATTTCAAACTTTTTTAACAAATCAAAAACTGAAAAATTGGGCGTGCAAAATTATTCAGCCCCCTTAAGTTAATACTTTGTAGCGCCACCTTTTGCTGCGATTACAGCTGTAAGTCGCTTGGGGTATGTCTCTATCAGTTTTGCACATCGAGAGACTGACATTTTTTCCCATTCCACCTTGCAAAACAGCTCGAGCTCAGTGAGGTTGGATGGAGAGCATTTGTGAACAGCAGTTTTCAGTTCTTTCCACAGATTCTCGATTGGATTCAGGTCTGGACTTTGACTTGGCCATTCTAACACCTGGATATGTTTATTTTTGAACCATTCCATTGTAGATTTTGCTTTATGTTTTGGATCATTGTCTTGTTGGAAGACAAATCTCCGTCCCAGTATCAGGACTTTTGCAGACTCCATCAGGTTTTCTTCCAGAATGGTCCTGTATTTGGCTCCATCCATCTTCCCATCAATTTTAACCATCTTCCCTGTCCCTGCTGAAGAAAAGCAGGCCCAAACCATGATGCTGCCACGACCATGTTTGACAGTGGGGATGGTGTGTTCAGGGTGATGAGCTGTGTTGCTTTTACGCCAAACATAACGTTTTGCATTGTTGCCAAAAAGTTCAATTTTGGTTTCATCTGACCAGAGCACCTTCTTCCACATGTTTGGTGTGTCTCCCAGTTGGCTTGTGGCAAACTTTAAACAACACTTTTTATGGATATCTTTAAGAAATGGCTTTCCTCTTGCCACTCTTCCATAAAGGCCAGATTTGTGCAATATACGACTGATTGTTGTCCTATGGACAGAGTCTCCCACCTCAGCTGTAGATCTCTGCAGTTCATCCAGAGTGATCATGGGCCTCTTGGCTGCATCTCTGATCAGTCTTCTCCTTGTATGAGCTGAAAGTTTAGAGGGACGGCCAGGTCTTGGTAGATTTGCAGTGGTCTGATACTCCTTCCATTTCAATATTATCGCTTGCACAGTGCTCCTTGGGATGTTTAAAGCTTGGGAAATCTTTTTGTATCCAAATCCAGCTTTAAACCTCTTCACAACAGTATCTCGGACCTGCCTGGTGTGTTCCTTGTTCTTCATGATGCTCTCTGCGCTTTTAACGGACCTCTGAGACTATCACAGTGCAGGTGCATTTATACGGAGACTTGATTACACACAGGTGGATTGTATTTATCATCATTAGTCATTTAGGTCAACATTGGATCATTCAGAGATCCTCACTGAACTTCTGGAGAGAGTTTGCTGCACTGAAAGTAAAGGGGCTGAATAATTTTGCACGCCCAATTTTTCAGTTTTTGATTTGTTAAAAAAGTTTGAAATATCCAATAAATGTCGTTCCACTTCATGATTGTGTCCCACTTGTTGTTGATTCTTCACAAAAAAATACAGTTTTATATCTTTATGTTTGAAGCCTGAAATGTGGCAAAAGGTCGCAAAGTTCAAGGGGGCCGAATACTTTCGCAAGGCACTGTACTTTGGTGCGAAACGTGCAAATGAATCCCAGAACAACAGCAAAAGACCTTGTGAAGATGCTGGAGGAAACAGGTACAAAAGTATCTATATCCACAGTAAAACGAGTCCTATATCGACATAACCTGAAAGACCGCTCAGCAAGGAAGAAGCCACTGCTCCAAAACCGGCAAAAAAAGCCAGACTTCGGTTTGCAACTACACATGGGGACAAAGATCGTACTTTTTGGAGAAATGTCCTCAGGTCTGATGAACTGTTTGGCCATAATGACCATCGTTATGTTTGGAGGAAAAAGGGGGAGGCTTGCAAGCCAAAGAACACCATCCCAACCGTGAAGCACGGGGATGGAAGCATCATGTTGTGGGGGTGCGTTGCTGCAGGAGGGACTGGTGCACTTCACAAAATATATGGCATAATGAGAGAGGAAAATGATGTGGATATATTGAAACAACTTCTCAAGACATTGTCAGGAAGTTAAAGCTTGGTCGCAAATGGGTCTTCCAAATGAACAATGACCCCGAGCATACTTCCAAAGTTGTGGCAAAATGGCTTAAGGACAACAAAGTCAATGTATTGGAGTGGCCACCACAAGCCCTGATCTCAATCCCATAGAAAATTTGATGGCAGAACTGAAAAAGCGTGCGTGAGCAAGGAGGCTTACAAACCTGACTCAGTTACACCAGCTCTGTCAGGAGAAATGGGCCAAAATTCACCCAACTTATTGTGGGAAGCCTGTGGAAGGCTATCCAAAACATTTGACCCAAGTTAACCAATTTAAAGGCATTGCTACCAAATACTAATTGAGTGTATGTGAACTTCTGACCCACCGGGAATGTGAAGAAAGAAATCAAATCTGAAATGATTTATTCTCTCTACAATTATTCTGACATTTCACATTATTAAAGTAAAGTGGTGATCCTAACTGACCTAAAACAGGGATTTTTGCTAGGATTAAATGTCAGGAATTGTGAAAAACTGAGTTTCAATGGATTTGGCAAAGGTGTATGTAAACTTCCGACTTCAACTGTGAATGCTTAAAAACTCACAAAAAGTGACGTTAGCTGATGATTATCTCATAGAACAAAATGTGTAAGGTCTCCCTAAGCCTGTGTTTACAACATACCTTATTTTTGGCGTTTATCCAAAACCTCTCCAAAACCCCAATTAATTTCCCAATAGGCTTTGGCCAATGAGCCATGGCGAAGTTGATACCTACAAAAAGACGCCATTACTATTGCTCTCTATTATGGTTAGCGCATAACATTTTACCTCTAATACTGTGACCCTGTAGAGATGGCGCGGACAGCCACTCAATTTCTCATGGTGTCTCTGCTATGACGTCTAACCTCTAACACTGTGACCCTGTAGCGATGGCGCGGACAGCCACTCAATTTCTCATGGTGTCTCTGCTATGACCTCTAACCTCTAACACTGTGACCCTGTAGAGATGGTGCGGACGGCCACTCCGTTCCCCATGGTGTCTCTGCTCTTCGTCTTCACGGCCTTTGTCATCAGTAACATCGGACACATCCGGCCCCAGCGCACCATCCTTGCCTTCGTCTCCGGGATCTTCTTCATCCTCTCAGGTAAATAGGCCACTCCATCTGGCCTTGATTTTAACTGCCTTCATCCAGCCTCTCAGGTAAATAGGTCACTCCATTGGCCTTGATTATTACTGTCTTCATCCATCGTCTTGGGTAAATAGGCCACCCCATCTGTCCTTGATTATTACTGCCTTCATCCATCCTCTCGGGTAGATAGGCCACCCCATCTGGCCTTGATTATTACTGCCTTCATCCATCCTCTCAGGTAGATAGGCCACTCCATCTGGCCTTGATTATTACTGCCTTCATCCATCCTCTCAGGTAGATAGGCCACTCCATCTGGCCTTTATTATTACTGCCTTCATCCATCCTCTCAGGTAGATAGGCCACTCCATCTGGCCTTGATTATTACTGACTTCATCCTGTCAGGAAGATAGGCCACTCCATCTGGCCTTGATTATTACTGCCTTCATCCATCCTCTCAGGTAAATAGGTCACTCCATTGGCCTTGATTATTACTGCCTTCATCCATCCTCTCAGGTAGATAGGCCACTCCATCTGGCCTTTATTATTACTGCCTTCATCCATCCTCTCAGGTAGATAGGCCACTCCATCTGGCCTTTATTATTACTGCCTTCATCCATCCTCTCAGGTAAATAGGCCACTCCATCTGGCCTTGATTATGACTGCCTTCATCCATCCTCTCAGGTAAATAGCCTTGATTATTACTGTATGTGTCCATATCCACTGTCACTCCTGAATCATGGTAATTTGAACAAGTCTTATCTGTGTGTGATGATTCATATCTGGCCCCTTCTGTCTCCTTCCAACTGTGATTGATTATTGCTGTCTTCATCCTGTTTCAGCCTAGCCACTCCATCATTGCTCTATTTTTACTTCTGGATGTCTCCTGTACCACCTGAACAGGGTCTGACCATTATTACTGCAAATAATATCTCTGAATAGGGTCAAGTTGAGCAGAACAATCACAGGTGTCATCAGGAATTTCTGTTGACAATGGTTCATTCTAAAATGTGTCGACATACAGTACCAGTCAATACTTTGGACACACCTACTCATTCCATGGTTTTTCTTTACTTTTACTATTTTCTACATTGTAGAATAATAATGAAGACATCAAAAACTATGAAATAACACATATGTAATCATATAGTAACCAAAATAGTGTTAAACAAATAAAAAAAATATTTTATATTTCAGATTCTTCAAAGTAGCCACCCTTTTGCCTTGATGACAGCTTTTCAGACTCTTGGTATTCTCTCAACCAGCTTTATGAGGTAGTCACCTGGAATGCCTTTCAATTAACAGGTGTGCCTTGTTAAAAGTTAATTATTGGTATTTCTTCTTAATGCGTTTGAGCCAATCAGTTGTGTTGTGACAGGGTAGGGGTGGTATGCAGAAGATAGCCCTATTTGGTAAATAGCAAGTCCATATTATGGAAGAACAGCTCAAATAAGCAAAGAGAAAGAGTCCATTATTACTTTAAGACATGAAGGTCAGTCAATCCGGAAAATGTCAAGAACTTTGAAAGTTTCTTCAAGTGCTGTCGCAACAACCATTAAGCCCTATGATAAATTGGCTCTCATGAGGACCGCCATATGAATGGAAGACCCAGAGTTACCTCTGCTGCAGTTCATTAGAGTTACCTGCACCTCAGATTGCTGCCCAAAGGGAATGCTTCACAGAATTCAAGTAACAGACACATCTCAACATCCACTGTTGTTAATGGATTTTTGATCAATAATGACTAATTATGTATACATTTCAATCAGGACTGACTAATCAGAATACTATTATGTTACTGTATAGATGTATGAATTTTATTTTAATACTAGTACTGAATATAATGTGTGTAATTATAATCAAGAATTAGAACAATGACTGTCTGTTCCTTGGTAGAAACAAATGAACTTATTGTCAGACTGGCTAGAATGCTTATCTACACAGGAAGACCTTGGCTTGGTCATAAATGATCTATACTGGTGGGGGTCGATGTAGGAAGGCTTGAGAACTATACTGCCATTGTACCGGAGTGGAGGAGAGACAAGACAGTTCGAAACCTGATGATGTCATTTTCAGTTTATAACCTGTTGTAAATTGTATCATGTTCAGTACTCTCGAGAATAAACGCTAGTGCTTGATTTTGAGACTGGTCTCCGCCCATTTTATGCAAATAAGTTTCTTACAAATCCTTAGAAATGGGCTGAGTGTATTAATTTAATTCCTCTAACAACTGTTCAGTGGAGTCTGCGTAAATCAGTCGTTCATGGCCGAATTGCTGCAAAGAATCCACATCAAATGGACACCAATAATAAGAAGAGACTTGCTTGGGCCAAGAAACATGAGCAAATGACATTAGACCAGTGGAAATCATCTGTTCTTTTGTCTGATGAGTCCAAATTTGAGATTTTTTGGTTTCAACCACCATGTCTTTGTGAGAAGCAGAGTAGGTGAACGGACAATCTCCGCATGTGTGGTTCCCATCGTGAAGCATGGAGGAGGAGGTGTGATGGTGTGGGGGAGCTTTGCTGGTGACACAGTCTGTGATTTATTTATAATTCAAGGCACACTTAACCAGCATGGCTACCACAGCATTCTGCAGCGATACGCCATCCAATCTGGTTTGCACTTAGAGGGACTATCATTTGTTTTTCAACAGGACAATGACCCAAAACACACCTCCAGGCTGTATAAGGGCTATTTGACAAAGAAAGAGAGTGATGGAGTGCTGCATCCAAAAACCTGGCCCCCAAAATCACCCAACCCAATTGAGATGGTTTTGAACCGCACAGTGAAGTTGAACCGCACAGTGAAGGAAAAGCAGCCAACAAGTGCTCAGCATGTGCGAACTCCTTCAAGACTTTTGGAAAAGCATTCCAGGTGAAGCTGGTTGAGAGAATGCCAAGGGTGTGCAAACCTGTCATCAACGCAAAGGGTGTCTAATTTGAAGAATCTAAAATCTAAAACATATTTTGATATGTTTAACACTTTTTTTGTTACTACATGATTCCATATGTGTTATTTTATAGTGTTGATGTCTTCACTTCAATGTAGAAATGTAGAAAATAGTACAAATGAACTTCTTAATGTTACCCATCCCTAAAGCGGCATAATTGTCATCAGCAACCGCTGAATAGCATAGTGCCACAGTCAAATAATATTACCTAAAATATTTATATTCATGAAATCACAAGTGCAATATTGCAAAACACAGCTTAGCCTTTTGTTAATCCACCTGTCGTGTCAGATGTTGAAACTATGCTTTACAACGAAAGCAATCCAAGCGTTTGTGTAAGTTTATCGATCACACGATAAAACATTAAGTACACTTAGCATCAGGTAGCTCTGTCACGAATATCAGAAAAGCAATCAAATTAATCGTTTACCTTTGATGATCTTCGGACGTTTTCACTCACGAGACTCCCAGTTACACAACAAATGTTCCTTTTGTTCTATAAAGATTATTTTTAGATCCAAAATACCTCCGTTTGTTTGTCGCGTTATGTTCAGAAATCCACAGGAGCGGTCACGACAATGCAGATGAAAATTCCAAATAATTTCCATAATGTCCACAGAAAAATGTCAAATGTTTTTTATAATCAATCCTCAGGTTGTTTTTAAAATATATAATCGATAATATATCAACCGCAAATGTATTTCACAGTAGGAGAGGGGAAAACAATGGCTGTCCAAATTCTGTTGCGGGAGCAAAACTCATGTGACCACTTGACGCGATGTTATCGTTCTGGCTCATTTTTCAAAATAAAAGCCTGAAACTATGTCTGAAGTCTGTTGACACCTTGAGGAAGTGATAAGGAAAGGAATATGGTTCATATCCCTTTAAATCCAGCAAAGGGAAGCTATGGAACATGGAGTTTTCAAAAACGTTTTGACTGGTAGTGTATTTTGTATTGTAAATCAGAGAAATATCTATCCTCTGTGAAGCTGTTTGGGGACTTTTCTGCTTTGTAGTTCACTCTCCTGACCAGGAGGCAGCAGTGATGAGGGTGCTCCATATCCTCTCTATGGAATAGAGAGAGAGAGAGAGAGAGAGAGAGAGAGAGAGAGAGAGAGAGAGAGAGAGAGAGAGAGAGAGAGAGAGAGATGAGAAGATATCAAGAATGGCACTCAAAACATAACAATTCACATATGATATGTTAGGAAAAACAGGTATATTATTTAAGGCCAAAAAGCAGTCATTATAATCACATTCCTGCCTTTGCTGTGGTTTGTTTGTAACACAGCAGTGTTTCGCAAACCCGGTCCTGGCCCCCTTGCATGCATCTCTGTCTGTCTCTGTCTGTCTGTCTGTCTGTCTGTCTGTCTGTCTGTCTGTCTGTCTGTCTGTCTGTCTGTCTGTCTGTCTGTCTGTCTGTCTGTCTGTCTGTCTGTCTGTCTGTCTGTCTGTCTGTCTCTGTCTGTCTGTCTGTCTGTCTGTCTGTCTGTCTGTCTGTCTGTGGGTGAGTGAGTGTATTTTAGTATGCCAGTGTTACTTATTTAGGTAAAGATGATGAACCTCTACATTATAACTGACAGGACATGGTTTCCATGCACTTTCCTTTTACATTCACCTATACTGACTGACAGGCTCCCGGTGTACAGAACAGATGCTCAGATACCATATATGTATGTGGCTCTACGTGTGTTCTAATTGTACATTCTTCACATATGGGGCATCACATGCATTTTAATGTTGTATAAATGATTTGCTCAGAAGAGTGGTATTTTAATGTTGTATGTGGAGTTTTTCCAATGAGGAAGGTCTTATCTAACTCTTTACTGAAAGCTGCTCGGTGTCTATATCCCACAGAAAGGTCTTACAGCAGATACAGAGCATCACAGCTATAGGGGACTGGCTTAGTGTCCTGTCCTCTGCCATATCCTTTTGAATGGGGGTCCTCACTCACTCTCTCTCAAAACAATTAAGTTTAAGGGCTTTATTGGCATGGGAAGCATATGTTAACTTGGCCAAAGCAAGTGAAGTAGATAATAATCAAAAGTGAAATAAACAATCAAAATTAACAGTAAACATTACACACAAGTTCGAAAAGAATAAAGAAATGTCAAATGTCATATTAAATATATATATACAGTGTTGTAGCAATGTGCAAATAGTTAAAGTACAAAAGGGAAAAAAAATAAACATAAAAATGGGTTGTATTTACAATGGTGTTTGTTCTTCACTGGTTGCCCTTTTATTGTGCCAACAGGTCACAGATATTGCTGCTGTGATGGCACACTGTGGTATTTCACCCAGTAGATATGGAAGTTTATCAAAATTGGGTTTGTTTTCTAGTTCTTTGTGGATCTGTGTAATCTGAGGGAAATATGTCTCTCTAATATGGTCATACATTTGGCAGGAGGTTAGGAAGTGCAGCTCAGTTTCCACCTAATTTTGTGGGCAGTGTGCACATAGCCTGTCTTCTCTTGAGAGCCAGGTCTGCCTACGGCAGCCTCTCTCAATAGCAAGGCTATGCTCACTGAGTCTATACACAGTCAAAGCTTTCCTTTATTTGTTGTCAGGTATTCTGCCACTGTGTACTCTCTGTTTAGGGCCAAACATCATTCTAGTTTTCTCTGTTTTTTTGGGAATTCTTTCCAATGTGTCAAGTAATTATCTTTTTGTTTTCTCATGATTTGGTTGGGTCTAATTGTGTTGCTGTCCTGGGCTCTGTGGGGTCTTTATGTGTCTGTGAACAGAACCCCAGGACCAGCTTGCTCAGGGGACTCTTCTCCAGGTTCATCTCTCTGTAGGTGATGGCTTTGTTATGGAAGGTTTGGGAATCACTTCCTTTTAGGTGGTTGTAGAATTTAGCAGATATTTTCTGGATTTTTATAATTAGTAGGTATTGGCCTAATTCTGCTCTGCATACATTATTTGGTGGTTTACGTTGTACACAGGGGATATTTTAGCAGAATTCTGCATGCAGAGTGTCAATCTGTTGTTTGTTCCATTTAGTGAATTCTTGGTTGGTGAGCAGACCCCAGACCTCACAACCATAAAGGGCAACAGGTTCTATAACTGATTCAAGTATTTTCAGCCAGATTCTAATTGGTATGTTGAATTTATTGTTCCTTTTGATGGCATAGAAGGCCCTTCTTGCCTTGTCTCTCAGCTTGTTCACAGCTTTGTGGAAGTTACCTGTGGCGCTGATGTTTAGGCCGAGGTATGTAATGTTTTTTGTGTGCTCTAGGGCAACGGTGTCTAGATGGAATTTGTATTCATGGTCCTGGCAACTGGTCCTTTTTTGGAACACCATTATTTTTGTCTTACTGAGATTTACTGTCAGGGCCCAGGTCTGACAAAATCTGTGTAGAAGATCTAGGTGCTGCTGTAGGCCCTGCTTGGTTGGGGAAATAAGCACCAGATCATCAGCAAACAGTAGACATTTGACTTCAGATTCTAGTAGGGTGAGGCCGGGTGCTGCAGACTGTTCTAGTGCCTTCGCCAATTTGTTTATATATATATATATATATATATATATATATATATATATATATATATATATATATATATATATACACACACACACACACAGTGGGGCAAAAAGTATTTAGTCAGCCACAAATTGTGCAAGTTCTCCCACTTAAAAAGATGAGAGAGGCCTGTAATTTTCATCATAGGTACACTTCAACTATGACAGACAAAATGAAGAAAGAAATCCAGAAAATCACATTGTAGCATTTTTAATGAATTTATTTGCAAATTATGGTGGAAAATAAGTATTTGGTCAATAACAAAAGTTTATCTCAATACTTTGTTGGCAATGACAGTGGTCAAACGTTTTCTGTAAGTCTTCACAAGGTTTTCACACACTGTTGCTGGTATTTTGGCCCATTCCTCCATGCAGATCTCCTCTAGAGCAGTGATGTTTTGGGACTGTTGCTGGGCAACACGGACTTTCAACTCCCTCCAAAGATTTTCTATGGAGTTGAGATCTGGAGACTGGCTAGGCCACTCCAGGACCTTGAAATGCTTCTTACGAAGCCACTCCTTCGTTGCCCGGGCGGTGTGTTTGGGATCAATGTCATGCTGAAAGACCCAGCCACGTTTCATCTTCAATGCCCTTGCTGATGGAAGGAGGTTTTCACTCAAAATCTCACGATACATGGCCCCATGAATTCTTTCCTTTACACGGATCAGTCGTCCTGGTCCCTTTGCAGAAAAACAGCCCCAAAGCATGATGTTTCCACCCCCATGCTTCACAGTAGGTATGGTGTTCTTTGGTTGCAACTCAGCATGCTTTGTCCTCCAAACACGACGAGTTGAGTTTTTACCAAAAAGTTATATTTTGGTTTCATCTGACCATATGACATTCTCCCAATCTTCTTCTGATCATCCAAATGCTCTCTAGCAAACTTCAGATGGGCCTGGACATGTACAGGGGGACACGTCTGGCACTGCAGGATTTGAGTCCCTGGCAGCGTAGTGTGTTACTGATGGTAGGCTTTGTTATTTTGGTCCCAGCTCTCTGCAGGTCATTCACTAGGTCCCCCCGTGTGGTTCTGGGATTTTTGCTCACCGTTCTTGTGATCAGTTTGACCCCACGGGGTGAGATCTTGCGTGGAGCCCCAGATCGAGGGAGATTATCAGTGGTCTTGTATGTCTTCCATTTCCTAATAATTGCTCCCACAGTTGATTTCTTCAAACCAAGCTGCTTAACTATTGCAGATTCAGTCTTCCCAGCCTGGTGCAGGTCTACAATTTTGTTTCTGTTGTCCTTTGACAGCTCTTTGGTCTTGGCCATAGTGGAGTTTGGAGTGTGACTGTTTGAGGTTGTGGACAGGTGTCTTTTATACTGATAACAAGTTCAAACAGGTGCCATTAATACAGGTAACGAGTGGAGGACAGAGGAGCCTCTTAAAGAAGACGTTACAGGTCTGTGAGAGCCAGAAATCTTGCTTGTTTGTAGGTGACCAAATACTTATTTTCCACCATAATTTGCGAATAAATTCATTAAAAATCCTACAATGTGATTTTCTGGATTTTTTTTCTTCTAATTTTGTTTGTCATAGTTGAAGTGTACCTATGATGAAAATTACAGGCCTCTCTCATCTTTTTAAGTGAGAGAACTTGCACAATTGGTGGCTGACTAAATACTTGTTTTCCCCACTGTATATATATATATATATATATATGTTGAAGAGGGTGGGGCTTAAGCTGCATCCCTGTCCCTGTGGAAAGAAATATGTGTGTTTTTTGCCCATTTTAACCTTGCACTTGTTTTTTGTGTACATGGATTTTGTAAAGTTGTATGTTTTTCCTCCTACATCACTTGCCAAATTGAGGCAAAAGCTTTCTTGAAATCAACTAAGCATGAGAAGACTTTGCCTTTGTTTTGGTTTGTTTGTTTGTCAATTAGGGTGTGCATGGTGAATATGTGGTCTTTCGTACGGTAATCTCTCTCTCTCTCACACACACTTTGCTCCCTCAGAGTCCTCTCTCTCTCTCTCTCTTTTAGTGTCATTGTTAAAACTTGTTATGGCTGCAATCCCACTACCGGTATCGATATGACAACTACCAGTGAAAATAGAGGGCGCCAAATTCAAACCACAGAAATCTCATAATTACAATTCCTAAAACATACATATGTCTTCTATCATTTCAAAGTTAATCTTGTTGTTTATTTCAAATAGGCTTTTCAGTGAAAACACTACAAATGATTATGTTAGGTCTCTACCAAACCACAATAAGCACAGCCATTTTCCAGCGAAATATAGCAGTCACAAAAAGCAGAATTAGAGATAAAATTAATCACTAACCTTGAATTATATTCATCAGATGACACTCATAGGACTTCATGTTACACAATGCATGCATGTTTTGTTTGATAAAGTTCATATTTATATCAAAAAAATCTGAGTGTACATTGGCGCATTACATTCACTAGTTCCAAAAACATCAAGTGATTTTGCATAGCCACATCGTTTCAACAGAAATACTCATCATAAATGTAGATGATAATACAAGTTATACACGTGGGATTATAGATACACCTCTCCTTAATGGACCCGCTGTGTCAGATTTCAAAAAAACTTTACGGAAAAAGCAACCCATGCAATAATCTGAGACGGACCTCAGAACAATAGTCAAATTAGTCGCCATGTTGGAGTCAACAGAAACCAGAAAATACATGATAAATGTTTCCTTACCTTTGATGAACTTCATCAGAATGCAGTCCTTATTTATGTCCAATTAGCTACTTTGGTTAGTGCGTTTCAAATCAAATCATATTTATTTATATAGCCCTTCGTACATCAGCTGAAATCTCAAAGTTCTGTACTGAAACCCAGCCTAAAACCCCAAACAGCAAGCAATGCAGATGTAGAAGCACGGTGGCTAGTAAAAACTCCCTAGAAAGGCCAAAACCTAGGAAGAAACCTAGAGAGGAACCAGGCTATGAGGGGTGGCCGGTCCTCTTCAGGCTGTGCTGGGTGGAGATTATAACAGAACATGGCCAAGATGTTCAAATGTTCATAAATGACCAGCATGGTCAAATAATAATAATCACAGGCAGAACAGCTGAAACTGGAGCAGCAGCACGGCCAGGTGGACTGGGGACAGCAAGGAGTCATCTTGTAAGGTAGTCCTGAGGCATGGTCCTAGGTCTCAGGTCCTCCGAGAGAGAGAAAGAAAGAGAGAAAGAGAGAATTAGAGAGAGCATACTTAAATTCACACAGGACACCAGATAAGACAGGAGAAATACTCCAGATATAACAGACTGACCCTAGCCCCCCGACACATAAACTACTGCAGCATAAATACTGGAGGCTGAGACAGGAGGGGTCAGGAGACACTGTGGCCCAATCTGATGACACCCCCGGACAGGGCAAAACAGGAACGATATAACCCCACCCACTTTGCCAAAGCACAGCCCCCACACCACTAGAGGGATATCTTCAACCACCAACTTACCATCCTGAGACCAGGCCGAGTATAGCCCACAAATATCTCCGCCACGGCACAACCCAAGGGTGGGCGCCAACCCGTTTGGTAAACAATTTCAAAGTCGCAAACCTATAACGTGACTAAATGTCCAAAAGTTCTGTAACAGTCCGTAGAAACATGTCAAACGATGTACTGAATCAATCTTTAGAATGTTGGTTACATACATCTTGAATAACGTTCCAACCAGAGAATTAGAATGACTTCAGATGAGCGGTGGAACACAGGTCCATCCCCTGTGAACGCGCATGGTGAAAGCATGGTCAACTCGTGGCAGTGGTGACTATTTCCTGTCTCATTCGACCCCCATTCACATTAGAGTCAACAGACAAAGTTCTATTGACTGTTGACTTCTAGTGGAAGGCGTAGGAAGTGAAAACTCATCCATATCTCGCTGTAATGTCAATGAGATTGAAAATCTGCCACCCCCAGAAAAAATCCAAACAGAAAGTGGAATTTCTCAGGTTTTTGCCTGCAATATGAGTTCTGTTATACTCACAGACATAATTCAAACAGTTTTAGAAACTTCAGTGTTTTCTATCCAATACTAATAATAATATGCAAATATTAGCAACTATGACTGAGGAGCAGGCTGTTTACTATGGGCCCCTCTCATCCAAGCTACTCAATACTGCCCCTGCAGCCATAAGCAGTTACTGTTATGTTCCTTTCCCTTTCACCCTCTCTCTTCCTTGACTTTGTTGCTGTTGGTGTCAGTGGTAATGTCCCACACCTCTGACTGTCTGTCTGTCTGTCTCTCGCTCAGGGTGTCAGTGGTAATGTCCCACACCTCTGTCCGTCTCTCTCTCTCTCTCTCTCTCGTCGGAGTGCATGCTGGGAGTGCATGCTGGGAGTGAGTTGTCAAGTAGGAGTGATTGTGAGAGCGAATGGAATTTCTTTTCACTCTATCGGGTTTTGGTATGTATATATATATATATATATATATTGATTAGTTTAGTTGTTTTAAGGGTATTTTGTTTAAACTATCACTAAGCACGTATAGGGGTGGTGGGATCTTTGCTTTGAGGTTGGTTTTTCGCGAGGGCACAACCAGCGGGTGGGGCTGGTTGCTATGGCCACTCGCGGAAATGAAGAGTTTGAAAAACTTAGTCAGAGGCATGGAGTAAAGATTCCTGCTGCGGCCGGGTGTTCAGTGGAAGAATGTAGCTTGGTTGTGGGTGCTATCATTAGGTATGGGCCCCTCATTGGGTATGATAGCATCAAATCAGCCTCAAGGATGAATAGCGCTGTAGTGATATTCTTAGATTCAATTGAAAAGGTGAATAAAATGGTTGAGAGGGGTGTTGTGTTAAGGGAGACACAGACGCCGGTATTTCCGGGTTTCCGAGTTATCTCGCCATGATCAAATAGTATCTACAATAAAGAAGGTTCTTTTTGGATGCAAATCTCCGTTGTTGAAACATGTCGTGTCTCATAGGAGACAAGTGCATATGATTTTAAAAAAGGAAGGAGATGAACTGAATTTAGCGTTTAGCTTTAAGATTGATGGATTTGATTATGTCTTCTATGCATCTACTGAATCAATGAAATGCTTTGGATGTGGAAGAGAGGGGCATTTGGTGCGTAGTTGTCCCGAAAATGAGCGCGCTGAGCCTGGTAGTAGTTTTAGTGCGAGTGCAACTAACGCACCACCACGAAGGGATGAACATAATAAGGGTACAGGAGAAGAGAGAAGGTGGGCAGATGTGGTTGGAAAAGCAGGAGAGGAAGGCAGTGTGGATACGGGGGAAATTGTGGTAGATCAGAACAAAGAGGGAGGGGAAACAGTAGGTGAGATTGCGACTGCCGTCGCTGAGGTGGTGCTGGAAAATGAAATTGGAAGTCAAGAGGAGATTGAAATAATGGAATAGGAAGCGGATGTTTTCAAAATACCGAGGAGTAAAAGGAAGAATTTAAGGGGTGGTGAAGGGTCTAATTCTAAGAGAAAGGTAGAGTTTGATAAATCAATTGAAGATGAACAAGGTGTAGAGATGGTGGAGTATTCTTCTGGGGAGGATAGTGAGAGTGAGTCATCTGACGCGTCACAACAATATAGTGAGATAAATGGGGTGGAAGGGAGGTATGGGATCGAGAGGATACGTCAATTTTTTAAGTTGACAAAAGGGAAGAAATATATGCAGGATTACAATGTAACTGATTTTTTCCCTGAACGTGAATTGTTTATTGAATCAGCAAAGTTTCTGATGTCAAAAATTACAGGGGGAAGTTTGAAAAGCCCTGAAATTGCTAGACTCAAGAAAGTGGTCACACGAGTGATAAGTGATGTAAATTCTAAAGAAAATGAAAGAGTTCAGTTGCAGTCTTAACTCTGTAAAGAGATGTGGTGGCTGGATCTTCCTCTGTATATTTTTTTTTATCCATGAGCAGTTTTAAGATTTCTTCTTTAAACGTAAATGGGGCAAGAGATGTTAAAAAAAAGAGCCATGGTGTATGAGTTAATTAGGGGAAAGGGAAGTGACATAATTTTTCTACAAGAAATGCATAGTAATTTGGAAAATGAAGTTATGTGGCAACAGGAGTGGGGGGGGGGGACAGTGGTGTGTAGTCATAAAAACTCAAAAAGTGGGGGTGTGGTTATCTTGTTCTCAAAAGGGTTTTTGCCGTTGTCATATGAGGTTGAAGAGGTAGTTGAGCGGAGGTTATTAAAAGTTAGAGCAAGGTATGAAAACATCACTATGTGTCTGATAAATGTATATGCCCCAGTGGTGACAGTTGAGAGGGTATGTTTTTTAGAGACACTATCAAATACCATTGAGAAATGTAACAAAGAAGATTATTTGTTTATTGCTGGGGATTTTAACTGCACAGTTAGTGATTTAGATAGAAATCACCAAGAACCTCATATAGCCTCAAGGATGTTTTTAAAACGCCTCATTGTAACAAATGAATTGTGTGATATTTGGCAGAGTCAACATGGAGGAACAAGGCAGTACACCTGGGCGCATGTGAGAGAGAACATCATCTCTATGGCCAGGTTAGATAGGTTTTATGTTTTTGAGCATCAATCTCAGGTCTGTAAATCAAGTGTGATAACTCCAGTGGGATTTTCTGATCATTGTTTAATAACAGAGGTGGTGTTCATTAACGATGTAAAACCCAAAAGCGCATACTGGCATTTTAATATAACTTTATTGAGTGATGCTCACTTCAGGAACTGTTTCAGTTTTTTTTGGGAGAGGTGGAGGTCTCAAAAGGCCAGTTTTGTATCCCTTCAACAATGGTGGGATATAGGGAAAATCCAGATTCAACAATTTTGTAATCAATACACGAGGAATGTCACCAAGGATATTACCAGATCAATGAAAGCCCTAGAGATTGAAATAGTGGAACTCATGACGTTGGTTGAGACCACAGGAGATCGAGGCCATACTCAGGCCCTCAAGAGGAGAAAAACTGCATTGGCAGACCTGCTGGGTATCAGAGCACAGGGGGCACTGGTGAGAAGTACATTTCAGGGAATATCTGAAATGGATGCCTCATCCAAATTTTTCTTTGGTTTAGAGAAAAAGAATGGACAAAGAAAAATTATTCATTGTCTCAAATCAGCTGTTGGACAAGAGCTCACTAGCCCTAGTGAAATTAGAAAGAGGGCAGTAGAGTTCTATGCTGAGCTCTACAAGTGTGAGTACAAAGAGGACAAAACAGTGACACAGCAGTTCTTTGATGGGCGCTCAAAGGTGGCTGCAGAAGCTCAGGTTGAGCTTGAGCAACCATTGTCTTTGCAGGATTTATACACTGCATTAAAAGGCATGGAAAATGGAAGGGCACCAGGCATTGATGGGCTTCCCGTTGACTTTTTTAAGTCTTTTTGGGCTATGTTGGGAGAGGATTGGTTAGAAGTAGCTAATGATAGTTTAACCGGAGGGTTACTACCAATAAGCTGCAGAAGGGCTGTCCTCACCCTACTGCCCAAAAAGGGTGACCCGAGGGAGGTGAAGAACTGGAGGCCGGTGGCTTTATTGTGCACTCATTATAAGATATTGTCAAATGCTTTGTCCAACAGGCTGAGGGAGGTGATGGGGCAAATCATACATACGGATCAGTCCTACTGTGTTCCTGGCAGGCAGATAGGGGATAACATTTCTCTGATTCATGATTTTTTGGACGTCTCTAGGGCTATTGGGTTGGATGCTGGTCTAATTTCAATTGATCAGGAAAAGGCATTTGACCGAGTTGAACATCAATATTTATGGCACACGTTTGAGGCGTTTGGGTTCAGCTCTGGTTTTATTGCCATGATAAAGGTGATATATGGTGACATTGAAAGTGTATTGAAAGTTAACGGTGGTTTGAGTGCTCCTTTTAAAGTGTGTAGAGGTATTAGGCAGGGATGTTCTATGTCAGGGATGTTATATGCCATTGCTATAGAGCCACTACTAAATAGCATTAGAAGTCGCATTGCAGGGGTGTGCCTTTCAGAGGATATTCCTCCTATTCGTCTCTCAGCCTATGCTGATGATGTCGTTGTGCTAGTGAAAAATCAAGCGGAGGTGGATAGCTTGAGTCTAATGGTTGATCGTTTTAGGGGAATATCCTCTGCAAAGGTAAATTGGGAAAAGAGTTGTGCGTTACAGATTGGAGAATGGTCTGGAGGGATCATGGCTTTGCCAGGGGGGGCTAGAATGGTGTAAGGGAGGTTTTAAGTATCTTGGAGTATACCTAGGAGATGAGGGGACTATGGAAAAAAATTGGAGTGGGGTGGTTGAAATGGTGGAAGGGAGGATGAGGAGATGGCGTTGGTTATTATCTCGTATGTCATATAGGGGGCGCACTATTATAGTTAACAATGTGATTGCATCTGCACTGTGGCATCGGTTGTCAGTTTTAGAACCACCATCTGGCCTTCTGGCTAAGATACAGGCAATTATTGTGGATTTCTTTTGGGATAAATATCACTGGGTTCCACAAAGTGTTTTGTATTTGTCAAAAGAAGAGGGGGGACAAGGTCTTGTACATCTTGCTAGTAGGGCTGCTGCTTTCCGGTTTCAGTTTATTCAAAGGTTGCTTTATGGACCGGAAAATGTGGTGTGGAGAGGGGTGGCAGGTCTTATATTACAACGGGTTGGAGGATTAGGTTTAAAGAAGGCTTTATTTCTGGTTGATAGTAGCCAGATTTCTAGGGAGGGAGTACCTCCGTTTTACAGAGGACTTCTCAGAGTGTGGAGCATAACGAAGGTGTCTAGACGAACTTCAGCGGAGTCAGTGCATTGGCTGTTGGAGGAACCTCTGGTGTATGGGGCAAGACTGGATTGTACAACTGCAGCTGTTCCACATTTCTCCAAGATTCTGGTGAAGGGGAAAATCATCACCTTAAGACAGTTAATGGCCATGGCTGGGCCCGCCTTAATGGATGGAAGACGGGTGGCAGAACATTTGGGGATGAGGTCGGAAAGGATTGTCGGACAAATGCTGGGGAGCTGTAGGAAGGCTCTGTCAGCGGAAGAATGGGGTATGCTTAGTAGCCACAAGAAGAAGGTACAAGATGAAGACGTCTCATTTCCAAGACTAGGGATTACACCAAATATCCCAGAGTCAGAAAGAAAGGCGTTATTGCTGGATTTGAGAGGGTTGGAGGAGGTGGGTTTGGATGAGGTGAATGGGAAGGACTTGTATAGGGGTTGTGTCAAGGTGTTGAATAAAGATAAATTGAAAAATAGAAAAGACACTCCATGGAGGGTAAAATTGGGCATTGATGATAGGGTAAAGCCAGCATGGAGGGCACTGTACAAACCACCGTTACAAAAGGGTACTGGTAGTATGCAATGGAGGGTTTTACATGGCATCATTGCAGTTAATGCTTTTGTATCTGTTATTAATTCAGATGTTAGAGATGGATGTCCTTTTTGTAATATAAGAGAAACCATTTTTCACTGTTTTATGGAGTGTGAGAGGATAAAACCTCTATTGGAAATGCTGGAATCTTTGTTTAAAGCTGTAGGGGAATTTTTCAATAACACTGTTTTTATTTTGGGGTTTCAATATAGTAAACAACAGAAAAGAAAATGTCAAATGTTAAATTTTATTTTGGGACAAGCTAAGATGTCAATTTTTCTGAGTAGAAAACATAAGATAGAAACGGGATATGGGAAGGATGTAAGATTTTAAAGGATTAGTGAAAGCAAGAACAAAAGTAGATTTTGAGTTCTTTTCAGCTGTAAAAGATCTCCTATTATTTGAGGAGAAGTGGGCCTACGAAAGAGCGCTTTGTTTTGTAGAGGAGGGGAAATTATTTTTTGCTGATGAAATAAGTTGAATGTATATGTTATGTATTTATTTTTGTTTAGGAATTACATTTGTTGTTTCATTTCTGAAAAGGCAGTGTGTCATTTTTTTTATGTTAACACTTGAGTAAAAAATAAAGGTTTTATAAAAACTCTCTCTCTCTCTCTCTCTCAGGGTATCAGTGGTAATGTCCTTTTGCTCCCGCTCTTTCGCTCTCTCTCTCTCAGGGTGTCAGCGTTAATGTCTTCTTTCTCCCTTTCCCTCTATCACTCTCTCTCTCCTTCTCTCTCTCTCTTTCCCTCCCTCCCACCTCCCTCCTTCTCTTCCTCCCTCTTTCTCTCACTCCCTCCCTCTCCCATCCCTCTCTCTCTCTCTCTCTCTCTCTCTCTCGCTCCCTCTATCACCTTTCTCTGTCTTTCCCCTACCTCTCTCTCTCCTTCTCTCTCTTTCTCTCCCTCCCCCTCCCTCTTTCTCCCTCCCTCCCTCCATCTCTTCCTCCCTCCGCGCCCCCTCTCTCTCTCTCTCTCCCTCCCTCTCCAGGCCTGAGTCTGGTGGTGGGGCTGGTGCTCTACATCTCCAGTATTAATGATGAGGTGATGAACAGACCGAGGGAGCCTGAACAGTTTTTCAACTACCGCTACGGCTGGTCGTTTGCCTTCGCAGCCTCCTCCTTCCTACTCAAGGAGGTCTGTGTGTGTGTGTGTGTGTGTGTGTGTGTGTGTGTGTGTGTGTGTGTGTGTGTGTGTGTGTGTGTGTGTGTGTGTGTGTGTGTGTGTGTGTGTGTGTGTGTGTGTGTGTGTGTGTGTGTGTGTGTGTGTGTGTGTGTGTGTGTGTGTGTGTGTGTGTGTGTGTGTGTGTGTGCATGTGGTGTGTGTGTGTGCGTGTGTGGTAGGGGGCAGGTGGTGGGGGAGTTGAGGAGACTCATTAGTGCCACTGCTGTGCTGCCTTGGGTGCCCAGCTGACCTATCCATCTTAAAGCCACAGTGTCGTGCCGGCTGAAGCAAACCTCCCTACAACACTCATCACAACACTCATTACACTGGAATATGCTGGGAAAGTACAGCTATGATTTAGGTCCTAGGGAGCCATGCATTTAAATCACCAAGACTTGCAAAGTTGCATGTTTACTTCAAGGCTAAATTTGAGGCAGGAAAAAAATCATGATGCCTCTGCAAAATACAACTATTCTCTATACATTCTAAATCAGTCATTCTAAATGTAACTTCTCCACAGAATTATCTGTACTGGGCTGAGATGTTCTGTATGCAGGTGTTGAGGAAGAACCTGTACCTCTGGGTATTCCTGTGGCTGTCAGCCATCTTCTGTCCTGTGTGTGATAAGGGCTGATGGGACAGAGTGGGGAGTTCAGAGGAGCAACTCTTCTTTAACCCTGTCCTTACAGAGTGGGGAGTTCAGAAGAGCAACTCTTCTTTACCCCCGTCCTGTCAGAGTGGAGAGTTCAGAGGAGCAACTCTTCTTTATCCCCGTCCTTACAGAGTGGGGAGTTCAGAAGAGCAACTCTTCTTTACCCCCGTCCTGTCAGAGTGGAGAGTTCAGAGGAGCAACTCTTCTTTATCCCCGTCCTGTCAGAGTGGAGAGTTCAGAGGAGCAACTCCTCTTTATCCCCGTCCTGTCAGAGTGGAGAGTTCAGAGGAGCAACTCCACTTTATCCCCGTCCTGTCAGAGTGGAGAGTTCAGAGGAGCAACTCTTCTTTATCCCCGTCCTTACAGAGTGGGGAGTTCAGAAGAGCAACTCTTCTTTACCCCCGTCCTGTCAGAGTGGAGAGTTCAGAGGAGCAACTCTTCTTTATCCCCGTCCTGTCAGAGTGGAGAGTTCAGAGGAGCAACTCCACTTTATCCCCCCATCTCTCTCTCTGTTGTCATAGCCAATAAGGGGGAGATGTGCCCACTCCTTATGTGCCCATCAGATGAGTGCAAACTCTGTTTAAGTACAGTATAGTTCATCACTCCTAACTCAAATACAGTCTTTGTTTCAGTACTTGATCTGTACATCTGCATACTCTAGTTTAGTTCAAACATTCATGACAGTTCTAAGACATAGCATATATGAAGAGTGGACTGTTGTTGTACTTTGCTGCAGAGAAGATAGGAGAACACTGCTGAATACATAATGAGCTAGTGAGGATTAGTATTCTGGGGATAGACTGGGGTGTCAGTGGGGATGTTGACATACTGTAGCAGTGCAGTTGTCTTCTCTCTCCCTCTGTGTGTGTGTGTGTTATGTGTGTGTTATGTGTGTGTGTGTTTGTGTGTGTTAGCGGTGCCGTGTTGTGTGATGTTCTCTGCTCGTTTCACCCATCTCTCCCTCCATCCCCCACCCTGCCTCTCTCACATCGTTGGCATTACTGCACTAATGTGGTGCAATGGACAGCTCTGTGTACTCCACTCCTTCTGCTCCTCCTCCTGCTACTCCTCTTCTTTCATCATCTTGCCTCTAGTCCCCACATCTCTCTCTCTCTCTCTCTCTCTCTCTCTCTCTCTCTCTCTCGACTCACTTTCTTTTCCACCTCCTCCCCACTAGATTTATCCCCTCTACTTGTTCCCTTTTCTTTCAAACCGTTTGATCCCTGCATAACTCTCCCTCTCTCTCTCCTGTCAGGGGGCTGGGGTGATGTCAGTCTATCTGTTTATGAAGCGTTACGCTGAGGAGGAGATGTACCGCCCCCACCCAGCCCTCTACCGCCCCCGTCTGTCTGAGTGCAGCGACTACAGCGGCCAGTTCCTCCACCCTGAGACCTGGCCTCCTCCTAAGAGGGGCCGCAGTGACTCCCGGGCCTCCAGCGACATCTCCATCCAGATCAACCAGACCCCCCCGCAGCCCACCAAAAAAACCCTGCAGGGCAACCAAGGTGGGGGCATGGGGTCCAACATGGGCCCTGGGTCTGGGTCCTCCTCTGGAGCTAGCTACCAGCTGCCCCCACCGTCTGGGGCCTACAATACCCACACACTCCAACACCAACACTCACACGGTAACTCCCAGGCCATGGCCATGCCCCCTTCCACTGGCCCCCCTCACTACCACACACACATGCACATGGGCGCCTCCCCCTGTTAGAGAGAGGGAGCGCAAGGGACAGGGACAGGGAGGAAGTAAGTGTGGAGAGCAAGAAATATGGAGTAAGTGATAAAAGGGAGCGGGAGAAGGATTGAGGGATTAGTGTAAACATACATTTGGTATTAAAAACTGAGAGATGGGCAGAGAGAGAGAGAGAGAGAGAGAAAGAGGGTTCAGGAGAGGTGGAGGAGTTGTCAAGGATAGAGAGATGAGGGGGATTTTTTCAATGTTATTTTACCTTTATTTAACTAGGCAAGTCAGTTAAGAACAAATTCTTATTTTCAATGACGGCCTAGGAACAGTGGGCTAACTGCCTGTTCAGGGATAGAGAGAAAGTGACGGAGAATAAGGTATGTGATTTCTTGAAGAGGTTTAGAGGTTAGAATCTGTGACAAAAAGGGCTGAGAGGGAGAGAGAGGGAGAAAGGGAGAGACAGGGAGAATGAGAGAGACAGTGAGAATGAGAGAGACAGGGAGAATGAGAGAGACAGGGAGAGGGGGAGAGAGGGAGAGACAGAGAAAGAGAGGGACAGGGAGAAAGAGAGAGACAGGGAGAAAGAGAGAGACAGGGAGAGGGGGAGAGGGGAGAGACAGGGAGAATGACAGAGACGGGGAGAATGAGAGTGACAGGGAGAATGAGAGAGACAGGAAGTATGAGAGAGACAGGAAGTATGAGAGAGACAGGAAGTATGAGAGAGACAGGGAGAGACAGGGTGAATGAGAGAGACAGGGAAAAAGAGAGAGACAGGGAGAATGAGAGAGACAGGGAGAGTGAGAGAGACAGGGAGAGACAGGGAGAATGAGAGAGACAGGGAAAAAGAGAGAGACAGGGAGAATGAGAGAGACAGGGAGAATGATAGAGACAGGGAGAGACAGGGAAAAAGAGAGAGACAGGGAGAATGAGAGAGACAGAGAGAAAGAGAGAGACAGGGAGAGACAGGGAAAAAGAGAGAGACAGGGAGAATGAGAGAGACAGGGAGAATGGGAGAGACAGGGAGTAAGAGAGAGACAGGGAGCGACAGGGAGAATGAGAGAGACAGGGAGAAAGAGAGAGACAGGGAGAGACAGGGAGAATGAGAGAGACAGGGAGAGACAGGGAGAATGAGAGAGACAGGGAGAATGAGAGAGACAGGGAGAATGAGAGAGACAGGGAGAGACAGGGAGAATGAGAGAGACAGGGAGAATGAGAGAGACAGGGAGAGACGGGGAGAATGAGAGAGACAGGGAGAGACAGGGAGAATGAGAGAGATAGGGAGAATGAGAGAGACAGGGAGAATGAGAGAGACAGGGAGAGACGGGGAGAATGAGAGAGACAGGGAGAGACGGGGAGAATGAGAGAGACAGGGAGAGACAGGGAGAATGAGAGAGACAGGGAGAATGAGAGAGACAGGGAGAATGAGAGGCTGCAGATAAACCTGAACCTACTGCAGTCCTGCGGAAACGAGGGATTTGTATTCACTTGAGATGTACAACGCTAAACACTGTCTTTCACTCCTACACACTTATATGTGCATAGGTTTATACATATACGTATCCATGGTAATGATAATAATAATAACTTGAGTTAAAATAATAAAACAATATTAGAATATCTGTAAGAATATATGAATGTCGGTTAAAATGTATGAATACACATTAACATGAATGTGACGATGTTCTGAAATCTACCGGGGAGAATTCTACTGTATATGTCAATATAATATTTTAGATCTATAGTTGAAGTTGGAAGTATACATACACTTAGGTTGGAGTCGTTAAAACTTGTTTTTCAACCACTCCACACATTTCTTGTTAACAAACAATAGTTTTTGCAAGTCGGTTAGGACATCTACTTTGTGAATGACACAAGTCATTTTTCCAACAATTGTTTACAGACAGATTATTTCACTTATAATTCACTGTATCGCAATTCCAGTTGGTCAGAAGTTTACATACACTAAGTTGACTGTGCCTTTAAACAGCTTCCAGAAAATGATGTCATGGCTTTAGAAGCTTCTGATAGGCTAATTGACATCCTTTGAATCCATTGGAGGTGTACCTGTGGATATATTTCAAGGCCTACCTTGAAACGCAATGCCTCTTTTCTTGACATCATGGGAAAATCAAAAGAAATCAGCTAAGACCTCAGAAAATAAATTGTAGACCTCCACAAGTCTGGTTCATCCTTGGGAGCAATTTCCACATGCCTGAAGGTACCACGTTCATCTGTACAAACAATAGAACGCAAGTATAAACACCATGGGACCACACAGCCATCATGCCGCTCAGGAAGGAGACGCGTTCTGTCTCCTAGAGATCAATGTACTTTGGTGCGAAAAGTGCAAATGAATCCCAGAACAACAGCAAAGGACCTTGTGAAGATGCTGGAGGAAACAGGGACAAAAGTATCTATATCCACAGTAAAACGAGTCCTATGTCGACGTAACCTGAAAGGCCACTCAGCAAGGAAGAAGCCACAGAAGGTTTGCAACTACACATGGGGACAATGATCGTACTTTTTGGAGAAATGTCCTCTGGTTTGATGAAACAAAAATAGAACTGTTTGGCCATAATGACCATCGTTATGTTTGAAGGAAAAAGGGGGAGGCTTGCAAGCCGAAGAACACCATCCCAACCGTGAAGCATGGGAGTGGCAACATCATGTTGTGGGGGTGCGTTGCTGCAGGAGTGACTGGTGCACTTCACAAAATAGATGGCATCATGAGGCAGGAAAATTATGTGAAAATATTGAGGCAACATCTCAAGACATCAGTCAGGAAGTTAAAGCTTGGTCGCAAATGGGTCTTCCAAATGGACAATGACCCCAAGCATGCTTCCAAAGTTGTGGCAAAATGGCTTAAGGACAACAAAGTCAAGGTATTGGAGTGGCCATCACAAAGCCCTGACCTCAGTCCTATAGAAAATTTGTGGGCAGAACTGAAAAAGCGTGTGTGAGCAAGCAGTCCTACAAACCTGACTCAGTTACACCAGCTCTGTCAGGAGGAATGGGCCAAAATTCACCCAACTTATTCTGGGAAGCCTGTGGAAGGCTACCCATTATGTTTGACCCAAGTTAAAAACATTTAAAGGTTGCTACCACCTTTAAATAATGCTACCAAATACTAATTGAGTGTATATAAACTTCTGACCCACTGGGAATGTGATGAAAGAAATAAAAGCTGAAATAAATCATTCTCTCTACTATTATTCTGACATTTCACATTCTTAAAATAAAGAGGTGATCCTAACTGACCTAAGACAGGGAATTTTTACTACAACTGAATGTCAGGAATTATGAAAACTGAGTTTAAATGCATTTGGCTAAGGTGTATGTAAACTTCCGACTTCAACTGTCGCTTACGTCTGAATATGTGACCAAGGGAGTGAGTGGAATTATCTTTGATAATACATTTTTATCTTGATGATTATTTTTGCAAATATATACAATTATTGTATATTGTTGAATTTCTGTGAATTGACACAGTGTGACAGAGTCAGAACTGAAATCAACCAAAAATGTCACCCTGACATTGGATTTAGGTGGGCGAAGAAAATACATAATTCCCTTATGTTAATGACTTTTCTCAAATAAAGTCAGTTTTCCACGTTGAGTCAACGTCATCATATTGAATTGTGTGGTTGAAAACACGTGGAAACAACATTGATTCAACCAGTTTTTGCCCAGTGGGATATTTCATCAGTTTGGTAGTGAAAGAACTGAACAGGAGAAATCAATAGCATGGTATACGTCCGTCATATTGTTTTTTCCTGTTCTATATCTCTAAGAACAGGAGAGGAGAGGAGAGGAGAGTACTATAGACTATTGCGATGCTCCCACAGACTGGCGATGTGTAACTACTGCCCTCTGCTGGTCATTGTCCTACTCTGACACCACCATGGGAGGAGGGTCTGTTCCAATACTTTTAGAAAGCTCCCTGCCTTCTTCCCTTTATGAAGACACCGATCTAGCACAAGTCAGGCACAGTCATGTCATATCAGGGATTGCACCAAGGAAGGAAAGAAGGAATGCATTTTAGAAGTATTTGACCTGGGCCCTGGTCCATGGTGATATGTGCAATGGATGCCAACAGAATATGCAGAATATAGTAAGAACTGAAGCACAGAATGATATTGATAAAAAATGTATTTGGCTGCCATTATTACTGACTTTGTGATGGAAATAAGATGTTTGGGGGTGACTGTGAGGGAGAGAAAGGAGTGAGTATACAGCTGAGAGGGAGAGAAAGGAGTGAGTATATAGCTGAGAGAGGGAGAGAAAGGAGTGAGTATATAGCTGAGAGAGGGAGAGAAAGAAGTGAGTATATAGCTGAGAGAGGGAGAGAAAGGAGTGAGTATATAGCTGAGAGAGGGAGAGAAAGGAGTGAGTATAAGGCTGAGAGGGAGAGAAAGAAGTGAGTATATAGATGAGAGAGGGAGAGAAAGGAGTGAGTATATAGCTGAGAGAGGGAGAGAAAGGAGTGAGTATACAGCTAGGAGGGAGAGAAAGGAGTGAGTATACAGCTAGGAGGGAGAGAAAGGAGTGAGTATATAGCTGAGAAAGGGAGAGAAAGGAGTGAGTATATAGCTGAGATAGGGAGAGAAAGGAGTGAGTATAAGGCTGAGAGAGGGAGTGAAAGGAGTGAGTTTAAGGCTGAGAGAGGGAGAGAAAGGAGTGAGTATACGGTTGAGAGAGGGAGAGAAAGGAGTGAGTATAAGGCTGAGAGAGGGAGAGAAAGGAGTGAGTATACAGCTGAGAGAGGGAGAGAAAGGAGTGTGTATACAGCTGAGAGAGGGAGAGAAAGGAGTGAGTATAAGGCTGAGAGAGGGAGTGAAAGGAGTGAGTATACAGATGAATGAGGGAGTGAAAGGAGTGAGTATAAGGCTGAGAGAGGGAGTGAAAGGAGTGAGTATAAGGCTGAGAGAGGGAGAGAAAGGAGTGAGTATAAGGCTGAGAGAGGGAGAGAAAGGAGTGAGTATAAGGCTGAGAGAGGGAGAGAAAGGAGTGAGTATAAGGCTGAGAGAGGGAGAGAAAGGAGTGAGTATAAGGCTGAGAGAGGGAGAGAAAGGAGTGAGTATATAGCTGAGAGGGAGAGAAAGGAGTGAGTATAAGGCTGAGAGAGGGAGAGAAAGGAGTGAGTATAAGGCTGAGAGAGGGAGAGAAAGGAGTGAGTATATAGCTGAGAGAGGGAGAGAAGGGAGTGAGTATACAGCTAGGAGGGAGAGAAAGAGTGAGTATAAGCTGAGAGAGGGAGAGAAAGGGGTGAGTATAAGGCTGAGAGAGGGAGTGAAAGGAGTGAGTATACATCTGAGTGTGGGAGAGAAAGGAGTGAGTATACAGCTGAGAGAGGGAGAGAAAGGAGTGAGTATAAGGCTGAAGAGGGAGAGAAAGGAGTGAGTATAAGGTTGAGAGAGGGAGAGAAAGGAGTGAGTATACAGCTGAGAGAGGGGAGAAAGGAAGTATAAGGTTGAGAGAGGGAGAGAAAGGAGTGAGTATACAGCTGAGAGAGGGAGAGAAAGGAGTGAGTATATGGCTGAGAGAGGGGGAGAAAGGAGTGAGTATACAGCTGAGAGAGGGAGAGAAAGGAGTGAGTATATAGCTGAGAGAGGGGGAGAAAGGAGTGAGTATACAGCTGAGAGAGGGAGAGAAAGGAGTGAGTATAAGGCTGAGAGAGGGAGAGAAAGGAGTGAGTATAAAGGTAAGAGAGGGAGAGAAAGGAGTGAGTATACAGCTGAGAGAGGGAGAGAAAGGAGTGAGTATACAGCTGAGAGAGGGGGAGAAAGGAGTGAGTATAAGGCTGAGAGAGGGAGAGAAAGGAGTGAGTATAAGGTTGAGAGAGGGAGAGAAAGGAGTGAGTATAAGGCTGAGAGAGGGAGAGAAAGGAATGAGTATACAGATGAATGAGGGAGAGAAAGGAATGAGTATACAGATGAATGAGGGAGAGAAAGGAGTGAGTATACAGCTGAGAGAGGGAGAGAAAAGAGTGAGTATACAGCTGAGAGAGGGAGAGAAAGGAGTGAGTATACAGCTGAGAGAGGGAGAGAAAGGAGTGAGTATACAGCTGAGAGAGGGAGAGAAAGGAGTGTGTATACATCTGAGAGAGGGAGAGAAAGGAGTGTGTATACATCTGAGAGAGGGAGAGAAAGGAGTGTGTATACAGCTGAGAGAGGGAGAGAAAGGAATGAGTATAAGGCTGAGAGATGGAGTGAAAGGAGTGAGTATACAGATGAATGAGGGAGAAAAGGAGTGAGTATAAGGCTGAGAGAGGGAGTGAAAGGAGTGAGTATACAGCTGAGAGAGGGAGAGAAAGGAGTGAGTATACAGCTGAGAGAGGGAGAGAAAGGAGTGAGTATACAGCTGAGAGAGGGAGAGAAAGGAGTGTGTATACAGCTGAGAGAGGGAGAGAAAGGAATGAGTATAAGGCTGAGAGATGGAGTGAAAGGAGAGTATACAGATGAATGAGGGAGTGAAAGGAGTGAGTATAAGGCTGAGAGAGGAGTGAAAGGAGTGAGTATAAGGCTGAGAGAGGAGAGAAAAGAGTGAGTATACAGCTGAGAGAGGGAGAGAAAGGAGTGTGTATACAGCTGAGAGAGGGAGAGAAAGGAGTGAGTATAAGGCTGAGAGATGGAGAGAAAGGAGTGAGTATACAGATGAATGAGGGAGTGAAAGGAGTGAGTATAAGGCTGAGAGAGGGAGTGAAAGGAGTGAGTATAAGGCTGAGAGAGGGAGAGAAAGGAGTTAGTATATAGCTGAGAGGGAGAGAAAGGAGTATATAGGCTGAGAGAGGGAGAGAAAGGAGTGAGTATAAGGCTGAGAGAGGGAGAGAAAGGAGTGAGTATAAGGCTGAGAGAGGGAGAGAAAGGAGTTAGTATATAGCTGAGAGGGAGAGAAAGGAGTGAGTATATAGCTGAGAGAGGGAGAGAAAGGGGTGAGTATAAGGCTGAGAGAGGGAGTGAAAGGAGTGAGTATACATCTGAGTGTGGGAGAGAAAGGAGTGAGTATACCGCTGAGTGAGGGAGAGAAAGGAGTGAGTATAAGGCTGAGAGAGGGAGAGAAAGGAGTGAGTATAAGGTTGAGAGAGGGAGAGAAAGGAGTGAGTATACAGCTGAGAGAGGGAGAAAAGGAGTGAGTATAAGGTGAGAGAGGGAGAGAAAGGAGTGAGTATACAGCTGAGAGAGGGAGAGAAAGGAAGTATAAGGTTGAGAGAGGGAGAGAAAGGAGTGAGTATACAGCTGAGAGAGGGGGAGAAAGGAGTGAGTATACAGCTGAGAGAGGGGAGAAAGGAGTGAGTATACAGCTGAGAGAGGGGGAGAAAGGAGTGAGTATAAGGCTGAGAGAGGGAGAGAAAGGAGTGAGTATACAGCTGAGAGAGGGGGAGAAAGGAGTGAGTATACAGCTGAGAGAGGGGAGAAAGGAGTGAGTATAAGGCTGAGAGAGGGAGAAAAGGAGTGAGTATAAGGCTGAGAGAGGGAGAGAAAGGAGTGAGTATAAGGTTGAGAGAGGGAGAGAAAGGAGTGAGTATAAGGCTGAGAGAGGGAGAGAAAGGAATGAGTATACAGATGAATGAGGGAGAGAAAGGAGTGAGTATACAGCTGAGAGAGGGAGAGAAAAGAGTGAGTATACAGCTGAGAGAGGGAGAGAAAGGAGTGTGTATACATCTGAGAGAGGGAGAGAAAAGAGTGAGTATACAGCTGAGAGAGGGAGAGAAAGGAGTGTGTATACATCTGAGAGAGGGAGAGAAAGGAGTGAGTATACAGCTGAGAGAGGGAGAGAAAGGAGTGTGTATACAGCTGAGAGAGGGAGAGAAAGGAATGAGTATAAGGCTGAGAGATGGAGTGAAAGGAGTGAGTATACAGATGAATGAGGGAGAAAGGGAGTATAAGGCTGAAAGGGAGTGAAAGGAGTGAGTATACAGCTGAGAGAGGGAGAGAAAGGAGTGAGTATACAGCTGAGAGAGGGAGAGAAAGGAGTGAGTATACAGCTGAGAGAGGGAGAGAAAGGAGTGTGTATACAGCTGAGAGAGGGAGAGAAAGGAATGAGTATAAGGCTGAGAGATGGATAAAGGAGTGAGCTGAATGAGGGAGGAAAGGAGAGATAAGGCTGAGAGAGGGAGTGAAAGGAGTATAAGCTGAGAGAGGGAGAGAAAAGAGTGAGTATACAGCTGAGAGAGGGAGAGAAAGGAGTGTGTATACAGCTGAGAGAGGGAGAGAAAGGAGGAGAGAGATGGAGTGAAAGGAGTGTATACAGATGAATGAGGGAGTGAAAGGAGTGAGTATAAGGCTGAGAGAGGGAGTGAAAGGAGTGAGTATAAGGCTGAGAGAGGGAGAGAAAGGAGTGAGTATAAGGCTGAGAGAGGGAGAGAAAGGAGTGAGTATAAGGCTGAGAGAGGGAGAGAAAGGAGTGAGTATATAGCTGAGAGAGGGAGAGAAAGGAGTGAGTATACAGCTGAGAGAGGGAGAGAAAGGAGTGAGTATAAGGCTGAGAGGGGGAGAGAAAGGAGTGAATATAAGGCTGAGAGAGGGAGAGAAAGGAGTGAGTATATAGCTGAGAGGGGGAGAGAAATGAGTGAGTATATAGCTGAGAGAGGGAGTGAAAGGAGTGAGTATACAGCTGAGAGAGGGAGAGAAAGGAGTGAGTATAAGAGAAAGGAGTGAGTATATAACAGAGAGGGAGAGAAAGGAGTGAGTATACAGCTGAGAGAGGGAGAGAAAGGAGTGAGTATAAGAGAAAGGAGTGAGTATATAACAGAGAGGGAGTGAAAGGAGTGAGTATATAGCTGAGAGAGGGAGAGAAAGGAGTGAGTATATAGCTGAGAGAGGGAGAGAAAGGAGTGAGTATATAGCTGAGAGAGGGAGAGAAAGGAGTGAGTATACAGCTGAGAGGGAGAGAAAGGAGTGAGTATATAGCTGAGAGAGGGAGAGAAAGGAGTGAGTATACAGCTGAGAGAGAGAGAGAAAGGAGTGAGTATAAGGCTGAGAGAGGGAGAGAAAGGAGTGCGTATAAGGCTGAGGGAGGGAGGGAGAGAAAGGAGTGAGTATACAGCTGAGAGAGGGAGAGAAAGGAGTGAGTATAAGGCTGAGAGGGGGAGGAAAGGAGTGAGTATATAGCTGAGAGAGGGAGAGAAAGGAGTGAGTATATAGCTGAGAGGGAGAGAAAGGAGTTAGTATATAGCTGAGAGGGAGAGAAAGGTGTGAGTATAAGGCTGAGAGGGAGAGAAAGGTGTGAGTATACAGATGAGAGAGGGAGAGAAAGGAGTGAGTATATAGCTGAGAGAGGGAGAGAAAGGAGTGAGTATATAGCTGAGAGGGAGAGAAAGGTGAGTATATAGCTGAGAGGGAGAGAAAGGAGTTAGTATATAGCTGAGAGAGGGAGAGAAAGGTGTGAGTATATAGCTGAGAGGGAGAGAAAGGAGTTAGTATATAGCTGAGAGGGAGAGAAAGGAGTGAGTATATAGCTGAGAGAGGGAGAGAAAGGAGTAGTATATAGCTGAGAGGGAGAGAAAGGTGTGAGTATATAGCTGAGAGGGAGAGAAAGGAGTTAATAGGTGTGAGTATAAGGCTGAGAGGGAGAGAAAGGTGTGAATACAGATGAGAGGGAGAGAAAGGAGTGAGTATATAGCTGAGAGAGAGAGAAAGGTGTGAGTATATAGCTGAGAGGGAGAGAAAGGAGTTAGTATATAGCTGAGAGGGAGAGAAAGGTGTGAGTATATAGCTGAGAGGGAGAGAAAGGAGTTAGTATATAGCTGAGAGGGAGAGAAAGGTGTGAGTATAAGGCTGAGAGGGAGAGAAAGGTGTGAGTATACAGCTGAGAGAGGGAGAAAAATGAGTGAGTATACAGCTGAGGGAGGGAGTGAAAGGAGTGACCATTTTGACCCCCTTCACTGTAACTTTGGTCAAGGTTTGGTTGAGGTCAAACTCTGTTAATGCTTTCCTTTTCTATGGCTTGGATGATGGTCAGTAGAGATGCCCAATATTGATGACAACATTGTCCATCAACCTTTTCCATATTTGCTTGTTTTCATAAGCCTATCTTTATGTATTAAATAGTAGACCTAATAATAACTTTTTATATTAATCACTTTTCATACATTTTGCTCAAAACACTAGGTAAAAACAAAATGTCAGTGATTAAATATTAAATTGAATATTAAATTGGTTAAATATTGATCGATGACAGTAGTAATTATTTCTTACTATTAAACCCTCTGCCCTCACTGTCTTTCTCTCTATCCCTGTTTATACCTGTTGCTAACATGGGTCCTTTGTCCTGATCCTTTCTACATTCTGATTGTGCCCATATTTCCAGAAATGTGTCTGTTAATTAGTTCAAAATGGGTCTTTTGTTTTGTCTTCACCTGTCTACAAATGTGGGCACAATCAGAATGTGGACAAGACTAGGACAAAGGATGCATTTTAGAACCAGGTATAAACGGGGCTTCTGTGACCGTTCTTTCCTCCTTCCGTTCAGTCTTCTTTTACAATCATTAACTCCATTATGATCATTACATTTTAATAGAAAATTTGTAGAGACAATTTTGTTTATCTTTTCCCTCGGTCCCATTCTTCTCTCGCCAAATCTTCTCCCCTGTTCCCTCATCCCCAAGTCTGTTTCTCTCTGCTGTTTCATCAGAGGGTGTAGGTGGGCCTAATGTTGCAAAATTCCACAAACTTTCAATAAATTCAATGGTTTTCCTGAAATCCTGGTTGGAAGATTCGTAGAATAAGCAGGAAATCCTTTAAAAAATAATTTCTGGAAAACCAGGGAATTTATTGAAAGTTCCTGGAATGTTGCAATCTTAGGTGTGCCTGCACTCTTCTAGAACATAATGATCTTTGTCAAGACAGCACCTTTTTGCTCCTTGATGCACCATCAAAGAAAAGAGATTGTCAATAGCTTAAACTAAATCCATGGAAATAATACTGTAGAATCTTGATTAAACTGATCCCATACTGATTGTGATGACGTCAGTGTTATTGGAGGTGTAACAATAAAAGTCTCTGGGTTGGATTTCACTCATACTGGCATGCATTGATACAGTCCCTTTGGAACCTGTGTGTGTGTGTGTGTGTGTGTGTGTGTGTGTGTGTGTGTGTGTGTGTGTGTGTGTGCATGTATGTGCATGTATGTGTGTCCATGTGTGCATGTATGTGTGTCCATGTGTGCATGTGTAATTCAAAGCGGTTGACTCTGAAGGTGGGGATTGGTGCAGGGTTGAAATACTGCAGGCCTTTATTATAAAGCATGGCATACACACTGTGGAGCACTGTTTAAATAGTGTGTGAGTGTAACCGAGCTGCTTCACCAGCCTATGCTTGGCTGATACCTGGAGACTCACGTTAGCTTCCTAATCTGATTCCTAGGCTTTAGCTCAGTGAGTCACAACAAGAATATAACACACCATGGGGTAATTTGCGTTGGTCTGTGTGTGTGTGTGTGTCAACTATCTCTCACAGACTCACGTCAGAATTAGACGTTCATCCATGTTCCTCAAACATCAAATTTCGAAGTCAAACAAAACGTCAAATTTGAGGTTAATTTTAGGCATTAGCTGCAGGTACGTGCACTGCATTGCAGTGTAGGTCACTAAGCATTGAATTAAAACACTAGCCTCTCCCCTATCGTGGTACAAGCCACAGTCTGATTGATTAGTACTGTGTGTGTGCGTGTGTGTGTGTGTGTGTGCGTGCGTGCGTGCGTGTGTGTGTGTGCGTGCGTGTGTGTGTGTGCGTGTGAAGGAAATTATGCAGGTCAAATGGACAACACAAAAAGCCAACAATCAATATACGTACATAAATATAAAATGTCTGTGCTGTCTAACTTCAAGGATGTTCTATCACACAGGAGTAAGTGCTAGGATTTATAATGTGTGAATATTGGTGTGATGTGAACGTGTGCTATTATAGCCTTTGTGAGCACATATTTATAAACATGTGGTTCTGTGACGTCAGCTCTCTCTCTGTGTGTGTGTGTGTGTGTGTGTGTGTGTGTGTAGCAGTATGGGGTTGAGTGAATCTCTCTTTTCACCATCACCATTACTGCATGAAAGACCTGTCACTCTGCATTAGCTCTCTTCAGCTCCTCTTTTTCCGTGTGTGTGTGTACGATAGAGAGGGTGATGAAGAGGGTGATGAAGAGAGAGGAAGGGAGGAAGGGAATGGGTAAAGCCATTTTAAAGCCATATAAGGTCATCATTCAGTCAGTCCTCTGGTAGCCTGGTTCACACACAAATACAAACACACTGAAATAGAATAGTGGCTGTGTACCGGAACCACTGGCTATATGTCAACCTACAAACCAGCCGTTGTTGAATCATGCCTCAGAAGATGACAGTATTTCCAGCAGCAGTGTGTATTTGAGTCAAGGAGATGATGACATAATTCTTATTAGGCGTGGAAAACAGGGCATTTTTCCTTCTGTGGTCTCGAGTCACCATCTTACCAAAAATTCTCTACCGTTACCGTTTTATCCCCTCCCCTCTACACAATTATGCGTGGCATCTCTCTCTCTCTCTCTCTGCTGAACTGTGCTACCGCAATGCTCCCAACCCTGCATTTCTTTAGACAGCGGTGGAAATGGCCATCATATTCTGTTGTATGAAAATAAAAATAAACAATCCCGATGAATCTCCATCCTGCCGACCTTCAACAAAATATCGACATCAATAACACTCTTAATAACTTGGTCATGGCTAGCATGCTATTTAGGCGTGCACGCAACTGACGCACGTACACACACGCTCCAGTAACCACATGTAGAAAAATGATGATTGCCAAAAAAACGGTGGTTTTAGCATCTGTGTTGCCCCAAACAAAAGAGCCCTGTTGTAGCCTACATGCACAACAGCAAATGAATAGCCAGCTTATTCTGATTTTCGAGTAGCCAAGATTATCCGTTCACATCACTGGAGAGTTTGGTCGGATGCGACAAGTTGCTTACGTCGTATGGCTCGGTGTGAGAGATAGATAGAGGAACGGACGGGCAGACAGAGCGAACTAGCACTCGTGTAACTGGAGGGGAGGGGGAGACGCATTCTCACCGAGTACACACACGCATTGGCTACATCTACTGTAGACAAATTCCTGTTTCACTGATGTGTCTGTGTATCCGCTGTATATCTGTTAAAACCATTTCATCATATGGCTGAGTTATGTTTAGTAGAGAAATGACATACAGTTTCTTACACGGTATTTTTTTCAAGTAATTTTGTCTTAATACCCCCCTGTTTGTTATTTCGAGGCCGTTATTTGTCGTCCACCCCCTCTCTCTTTTTCTCTCCATCTCCTTTTCCTCTCTTTGGGAGTGTGACGGTCTTCGAATAAGCTTCTGAAATAATAAGCCGGCAGGTAAGACTTGTCTATAAGATTATTTACATTCGGGGCTGGTAATATAGGTTATAATATTGGTCATTGTTTAAGTGCTTGTATTTGGTTTAACCAAAAACCAATCAATCGATGGCTATTTGCAAGCTACATTCTCCTGCCAATTCGTTTCACTCTGCTCGCAACCCACTAATCGTCTGTGTGTGTCAGTTTAAAACAGTAACAGACCATGAATGTAGGCAATTAAAAGTCAAATTAATGTGCCTCTGTTCTGCAAATTACAATACAAGAGCAGAAATGATGCTTCGAATGCAACTACATATCCCTATAATATCGCGTTTGGGTGCGGGCGACAGCGCATCCATATAAATCCGTTTATACAGGTGTTTAATATGCGTGTATGAGAATGTCCTGCACATTTTCAGTGTGTTTGAGGTAATAGTGTGTGAATGTGTCTTTGATCCTCAGTCAAACGAGTTCTCACGCACTATGCCGGTCGGTCGGTCGGTCGCGTAACACTAGGCGTCCATTTTCCACGGTGGAGGCAGTGCAGTCAGTGTGATGTATATACTGTATTAATGAATGCACTGCGGTCCGCATCGCTGTATTTCAGTCTCTCCATGCTCTCCGCCGCGGCTCTGTCTGTCGTGCTGTATCGAACATGTGTCTGTGTGGCATTGCTTTCATATCATCCATCGTTCATACTGTCTATCTCTGCCTGAATGCTCAAGCGCGCCAATAACTATGGAAGCCTATCATATTAGTTTCATGCTGTAGCCTAAATGCACCGCATGATCTTATGGGCATGTCATTTGTGACCATCTTGTTTTGAGGCCTCTGCCTCATCTCCCCAAATGACCACCACACATGCCTTTTTTCTCTTAGATCCATACATAAATATTTATCCCACACATAGGTTGTTCAATCCTTAATTCTCCATAGGATTATGAAATCTGAGGTGGAATGGTGTGCCCCAGTGGTATTTCACATTAGTGGGTTTGAGTGACCAGAGTGCAGAACAGCATCTTTGGTATGTCATGTAGCTCATAAGTATTTGTATTTTTTCTCTATAAATGGCCATTTGCTCAGTTGTCACCAACATAGGCCTCTCTCTCTCTCTCTCATATATGCAGTTCTGCTAGTCATCCATTCCATCCTTAGAATTAACAGGCATTCAATGCCAAGCAATGTTCGACTACATTTGGACTGGGAACCCTATACCATTTGAAATGTCGGATTACTTGACGATTATATCACGCCATCTCTCGGAATTCACCATCTTTCCCAGTAACCTATTTCTACACCTGCCACTGTGGAAAATAATGTTATTCCACTATGTTGGCTGGAGTGGGAAGAATCATGGGGGATTTTGGAGCTGAACTGTAAGGCCATTCTGTCCATTGTATTGCTATGGTTCTTTCTGCAGCTCTGTTTTCTCCTGACCCCACAGCATCCCCCTCAGACATGCCCTCTGTATTGGTTGTTGTTCTGTGATGTGTGTGACTGTCCAGAGGGCCCTGGCTCTTCCATGCATGTAGCCATCACTGCAGCTGCAGCACTGTCAGGAACCATGCCATTGCATCGTCTGACCTCTTGATGTAATAACGTAGTCCAAGTTGTTGGGCTGTTCACAATCCACTGCAATATAGAGCTTTATATGGTGGTCATAATTTATAGCATAATTACTTTCTCCTGATTCATTTCCCCCAGAATATTAGGACTGAGGTCTGTTCCAAACACCCTTTCTTAAAGCAGCCCTGTAAGATAGAACAGGGGTTCCTAAAATGTTTCACTCTGGGCCCCCCTTCCAGCATTGGGGAACATTGTGTGTTATAAATAGCTTGCTAAGTTATGCTATGACTGACACGACAAGAGGAACTGATGATGCACTACCCAATTTTGAAATTGTACCTTTCCAGTCTTGTAGTCTTGTAGACCGCGAGCTAGCTGGATAGACTTGTAGACAGTGAGCTAGCTGGATAGACTTGTAGACAGTGAGCTAGCTGGATAAACTTGTAGACAGTGAGCTAGCTGGATAAACTTGTAGACAGTGAGCTAGCTGGATAGACTTGTAGACAGTGAGCTAGCTGGATAGACTTGTAGACAGTGAGCTAGCTGGATAGACTTGTAGACAGTGAGCTAGCTGGATAGACTTGTAGACAGTGAGCTAGCTGGATAAACTTGTAGACAGTGAGCTAGCTGGATAGACTTGTAGACAGTGAGCTACCTGGATAGACTTGTAGACAGTGAGCTACCTGGATAGACTTGTAGACAGTGAGCTACCTGGATAGACTTGTAGACAGTGAGCTACCTGGATAGACTTGTAGACAGTGAGCTAGCTGGATAGACTTGTAGACAGTGAGCTACCTGGATAGACTTGTAGACAGTGAGCTAGCTGGATAGACTTGTAGACAGTGAGCTAGCTGGATAGACTTGTAGACAGTGAGCTACCTGGATAGACTTGTAGACAGTGAGCTAGCTGGATAGACTTGTAGACAGTGAGCTAGCTGGATAGACTTGTAGACAGTGAGCTAGCTGGATAGACTTGTAGACAGTGAGCTACCTGGATAGACTTGTAGACAGTGAGCTAGCTGGATAGACTTGTAGACAGTGAGCTAGCTGGATAGACTTGTAGACAGTGAGCTAGCTGGATAAACTTGTAGACAGTGAGCTAGCTGGATAGACTTGTAGACAGTGAGCTACCTGGATAGACTTGTAGACAGTGAGCTACCTGGATAGACTTGTAGACAGTGAGCTACCTGGATAGACTTGTAGACAGTGAGCTACCTGGATAGACTTGTAGACAGTGAGCTAGCTGGATAGACTTGTAGACCGTGAGCTAGCTGGATAGACTTGTAGACAGTGAGCTACCTGGATAGACTTGTAGACAGTGAGCTAGCTGGATAGACTTGTAGACCGTGAGCTAGCTGGATAGACTTGTAGACCGTGAGCTAGCTGGATAGACTTGTAGACAGTGAGCTAGCTGTATAGACTTGTAGACAGTGAGCTACCTGGATAGACTTGTAGACCGTGAGCTAGCTGTATAGACTTGTAGACAGTGAGCTACCTGTATAGACTTGTAGACAGTGAGCTAGCTGGATAGACTTGTAGACAGTGAGCTAGCTGGATAGACTTGTAGACAGTGAGCTAGCTGGATAGACTTGTAGACAGTGAGCTAGCTGGATAGACTTGTAGACAGTGAGCAAGCTGGATAGACTTGTAGACAGTGAGCTAGCTGTATAGACTTGTAGACAGTGAGCTACCTGGATAGACTTGTAGACAGTGAGCTAGCTGGATAGACTTGTAGACAGTGAGCTAGCTGGATAGACTTGTAGACAGTGAGCTACCTGGATAGACTTGTAGACAGTGAGCTAGCTGGACAGACTTGTAGACAGTGAGCTAGCTGGATAGACTTGTAGACAGTGAGCTACCTGGATAAACTTGTAGACAGTGAGCTACCTGGATAGACTTGTAGACAGTGAGCTAGCTGGACAGACTTGTAGACAGTGAGCTAGCTGGATAGACTTGTAGACAGTGAGCTAGCTGGATAGACTTGTAGACCGTGAGCTAGCTGGATAGACTTGTAGACAGTGAGCTACCTGGATAAACTTGTAGACAGTGAGCTACCTGGATAGACTTGTAGACAGTGAGCTAGCTGGACAGACTTGTAGACAGTGAGCTAGCTGGATAGACTTGTAGACAGTGAGCTAGCTGGATAGACTTGTAGACCGTGAGCTGCTGGATAGACTTGTAGACTGAGCTACCTGATAAACTTGTAGACAGTGAGCTAGCTGGATAGACTTGTAGACAGTGAGCTACCTGGATAAACTTGTAGACAGTGAGCTAGCTGGATAGACTTGTAGACAGTGAGCTACCTGGATAAACTTGTAGACAGTGAGCTAGCTGGATAGACTTGTAGACAGTGAGCTACCTGGATAAACTTGTAGACAGTGAGCTATGGACAGACTTGTAGACAGTGAGCTAGCTGGATTGTAGACTTGTGGATAGACTTGTAGACAGTGAGCTACCTGGATAGACTTGTAGACAGTGAGCTAGCTGGACAGACTTGTAGACAGTGAGCTAGCTGGATAGACTTGTAGACAGTGAGCTAGCTGGATAGACTTGTAGACCGTGAGCTAGCTGGATAGACTTGTAGACCGTGAGCTAGCTGGATAGACTTGTAGACAGTGAGCTAGCTGGATAGACTTGTAGACAGTGAGCTAGCTGGATAGACTTGTAGACCGTGAGCTAGCTGGATAGACTTGTAGACAGTGAGCTACCTGGATAAACTTGTAGACAGTGAGCTAGCTGGATAAACTTGGATAGACAGTGAGCTAGCTGGATAGACTTGTAGACAGTGAGCTAGCTGGATAGACTTGTAGACAGTGAGCTAGCTGGATAAACTTGTAGACAGTGAGCTAGCTGGATAGACTTGTAGACAGTGAGCTAGCTGGATAGACTTGTAGACAGTGAGCTAGCTGGATAGACTTGTAGACAGTGAGCTAGCTGGATAGACTTGTAGACAGTGAGCTAGCTGGATAGACTTGTAGACAGTGAGCTAGCTGGATAGACTTGTAGACAGTGAGCTAGCTGGATAGACTTGTAGACAGTGAGCTAGCTGGATAGACTTGTAGACAGTGAGCTAGCTGGATAGACTTGTAGACAGTGAGCTAGCTGGATAGACTTGTAGACCGTGAGCTAGCTGGATAGACTTGTAGACAGTGAGCTAGCTGGATAGACTTGTAGACTGTGAGCTAGCTGGATAAACTTGTAGACAGTGAGCTAGCTGGATAGACTTGTAGACAGTGAGCTAGCTGGATAGACTTGTAGACAGTGAGCTAGCTGGATAGACTTGTAGACAGTGAGCTACCTGGATAGACTTGTAGACAGTGAGCTACCTGGATAGACTTGTAGACAGTGAGCTAGCTGGATAGACTTGTAGACAGTGAGCTAGCTGGATAGACTTGTAGACAGTGAGCTAGCTGGATAGACTTGTAGACAGTGAGCTAGCTGGATAGACTTGTAGACAGTGAGCTAGCTGGATAGACTTGTAGACAGTGAGCTAGCTGGATAGACTTGTAGACCGTGAGCTAGCTGGATAGACTTGTAGACAGTGAGCTACCTGGATAGACTTGTAGACTGTGAGCTAGCTGGATAGACTTGTAGACAGTGAGCTAGCTGGATAGACTTGTAGACAGTGAGCTAGCTGGATAGACTTGTAGACAGTGAGCTAGCTGGATAGACTTGTAGACAGTGAGCTAGCTGGATAGACTTGTAGACAGTGAGCTAGCTGGATAGACTTGTAGACAGTGAGCTACCTGGATAGACTTGTAGACAGTGAGCTAGCTGGACAGACTTGTAGACCGTGAGCTAGCTGGATAGACTTGTAGCACATTTTGAAACCCACCAAACTGCTTCTCCATTGTGTGTTGATCAGTGTTCTATGCAGAAAGGTAAAATCCATGCTACTACTCTGGTGTATTGGTGAGACCCAGTAAGATAAGGAGCCATTTTAACTCAACCCATTGACTCTGTGATTTAACAGTGAGTGTTTGGCCTGCTACAGTTTGTCTATAGTACTAATCAACAAGTTGAAGCCGGCAGGGGCGCAACTTTCACTGGGGACGGGGGGTTAGCCCCCCCCACCCCACAATCTGAAATTGCATTTTAGTCCTCCCCAGTTTTATCATTGGAATGTGATAGAAAATGAGGCAATGGTGAGCTTTAGGACCATGCGGTCAGGTAGGCTGTTTGGAGTGTTTATCCAATTGGATACATTTTTGTTATATTAAAAAAAACATTATGTCCCCCCACTACTAAAACCAAAGCTGCGCCCCTGCAATGAGGTGTGGTGTAGATCTGCAGGTCTCCCATAGATAATCAATAATAGATATGCAGTACCCCCATAGATATTACATTTACATTGAACAGATAGTACACTTTGATCAGTTTGAGATTTAATGTCATAATCTGTTTGAGGACACTGTTTCCAGGTTGCTCTGATTGAGGTGCTGGGTCATTCCATTTAGGAAATGTGGCTCCAATTGGTTTCTCTTGGTAATCTTGGTTTTGGGCAGGTTTGAATATACTTTTTTGTTCAAAATTACAAATGGCTTTACATTGAAAGGGGGGAACTCACTTCATCCAATGTCAATGTGGAACACCCACTACCCAATGAGGAACACTGGCCTAGGGGTAAAAGTGATATCAGCCAATTTATGGGTGACCTAGAACAGTTGGACAGAATATCTGAAACTTTTTTGAACATTTCTTCTTTCTTTTCCCCTTTCCATCTCTTTTCTTGTCATTTCACTATACTGTAATTCCAGTCCCAGGAAGGAATGATTTCTTCTCCCCCGTCTCCCTTTCTCTCACTCCTTCTGTTTCTCTCTTCAGTGAAACGCAGTAGTTGAGTTCTGCAATGATCATCATTTCTGTCATGCAGCAATTGTTCAGAGGATCAATGCTTTTGTAGCAGGGCTGCCTTTTATGACTATGGTTTTGGGCTCCCATTCTTCTATCCAGCCTCTCCATACCCAGCCTCTCCTTACCCAGTCTCTCCTTACCCAGTCTCTCCTTACCCAGTCTCTCCTTACCCAGACTCTCTTTAACCAGCCTCTCCTTACCCAGCCTCTCCTTACCCAGCCTCTCCTTAACCAGCCTCTCTATATCCAGCCTCTCCTTACCCAGTCTCTCCTTATCCAGCCTCTCCTTAACCAGCCTCTCCTTACCCAGACTCTCCTTAACCAGTCTCTCCTTAACCAGTCTCTTCTTACCCAGCCTCTCCTTACCCAGCCTCTCCTTACCCAGTCTCTCCTTACCCAGTCTCTCCATACCCAGCCTCTCCTTAACCAGTCTCTCCTTACCCAGCCTCTCCTTACCAAGTCTCTCCTTAACCAGCCTCTCCTTACCCAGTCTCTCCTTACCCAGCCTCTCCTTACCAAGTCTATCCTTACCCAGTCTCTCCATACCCAGTCTCTCCTTACCAAGTCTCCCCTTAACCAGTCTCTCCTTAACCAGCCTCTCCTTACCCAGTCTGTCCATACCCAGCCTCTCCTTACCCAGCCTCTCCTTACCCAGCCTCTCCTTACCCAGCCTCTCCTTAACCAGCCTCTCCTTACCCAGACTCTCGTTAACCAGCCTCTCCTTACCCAGTCTCTCCTTACCCAGGCTCTTCTTAACCAGTCTCTCCTCACCCAGCCTCTCCTTACCCAGCCTTTCCTTACCCAGTCTCTCCTTACCCAGACTCTCTTTAACCAGCCTCTCCTTACCCAGCCTCTCCTTACCCAGCCTCTCCTTAACCAGCCTCTCTTTATCCAGCCTCTCCTTACCCAGCCTCTCCTTATCCAGCCTCTCCTTAACCAGTCTCTCCTTATCCAGCCTCTCCTTACCCAGCCTCTCCTTAACCAGCCTCTCCTTACCCAGCCTCTCCTTAACCAGTCTCTTCTTACCCAGTCTCTTCTTACCCAGTCTCTCCTTACCCAGCCTCTCCTTACCCAGTCTCTCCTTACCCAGTCTCTCCATACCCAGCCTCTCCTTACCCAGCCTCTCCTTACCCAGCCTCTCCTTACCCAGCCTCTCCTTAACCAGCCTCTCTTTATCCAGCCTCTCTTTATCCAGCCTCTCCTTACCCAGTCTCTCCTTATCCAGCCTCTCCTTAACCAGTCTCTCCTTACCCAGCCTCTCCTTACCCAGCCTCTCCTTACCCAGCCTCTCCTTAACCAGCCTCTCCTTACCCAGCCTCTCCTTAACCAGTCTCTTCTTACCCAGTCTCTCCTTACCCAGTCTCTCCTTACCCAGTCTCTCCTTACCCAGTCTCTCCTTACCCAGCCTCTCCTTAACCAGCCTCTCTTACCCAGTCTCTCCATACCCAGCCTCTCCTTACCAAGTCTCTCCAACCAGTCTCTCCTTAACCAGCCTCTCCTTACCCAGTCTCTCCGTTCTCCTTAACCAGTCTCTCCTTACCCAGCCTCTCCTTACCAAGTCTCTCCTTAACCAGCCTCTCCTTACCCAGTCTCTCCTTACCCAGCCTCTCCTTACCAAGTCTATCCTTAACCAGCCTCTCCATACCCAGTCTCTCCTTACCCAGCCTCTCCTTACCAAGTCTATCCTTACCCAGTCTCTCCATACCCAGTCTCTCCTTACCCAGTCTCCCCTTAACCAGTCTGTCCATACCCAGCCTCTCCTTACCCAGCCTCTCCTTACCCAGTCTCTCCTTAACCAGCCTCTCCTTACCCAGTCTCTCCTTAACCAGCCTGTCCTTAACCAGCCTCTCCTTAACCAGCCTCTCCTTACTCCTTACCCAGTCTCTCCTTACCCAGCCTCTCCTTACCCAGCCTCTCCTTACCCAGCCTCTCCTTACCCAGCCTCTCCTTAACCAGCCTCTCCTTACCCAGCCTCTCCTTACCCAGTCTCTCCTTACCCAGGCTCTTCTTAACCAGTCTCTCCTCACCCAGCCTCTCCTTACCCAGCCTCTCCTTACCCAGCCTCTCCTTAACCAGCCTCTCCTTACCCAGACTCTTTAACCAGCCTCTCCTTACCCAGCCTCTCCTTACCCAGCCTCTTCTTAACCAGTCTCTCCTCAGCCTCTCCTTACCCAGCCTCTCCTTACCCAGTCTCTCCTTACCCAGACTCTCTTTAACCAGCCTCTCCTTACCCAGCCTCTCCTTACCCAGCCTCTCCTTAACCAGCCTCTCTTTATCCAGCCTCTCCTTATCCAGCCTCTCCTTATCCAGCCTCTCCTTAACCAGTCTCTCCTTATCCAGCCTCTCATACCCAGCCTCTCCTTAACCAGCCTCTCCTTACCCAGCCTCTCCTTAACCAGTCTCTCCTTACCCAGGCTCTTCTTACCCAGTCTCTCCTTACCCAGCCTCTCCTTACCCAGTCTCTCCTTACCCAGTCTCTCCATACCCAGCCTCTCCTTAACCAGCCTCTCCTTACCCAGCCTCTCCTTAACCAGCCTCTCCTTAACCAGCCTCTCTTTATCCAGCCTCTCTTTATCAGCCTCTCCTTACCCAGTCTCTCCTTATCCAGCCTCTCCTTAACCAGTCTCTCCTTACCCAGTCTCTCCTTACCCAGCCTCTCCTTACCCAGCCTCTCCTTACCCAGCCTCTCCTTAACCAGCCTCTCCTTAACCAGTCTCTTCTTACCCAGTCTCTCCTTAACCAGTCTCTCTAACCAGTCTCTCCTTACCCAGTCTCTCCTTACCCAGCCTCTCCTTACCCAGTCTCTCCTTACCCAGTCTCTCCTTACCCAGCCTCTCCTTAACCAGCCTCTCCTTACCCAGTCTCTCCATACCCAGCCTCTCCTTACCAAGTCTCTCCTTAACCAGTCTCTCCTTAACCAGCCTCTCCTTACCCAGTCTCTCCGTACCCAGCCTCTCCTTACCAAGTCTCTCCATACCCAGTCTCTCCATACCCAGTCTCTCCATACCCAGTCTCTCCATACCCAGCCTCTCCTTACCCAGTCTGTCCATACCCAGCCTCTCCTTACTCAGCCTCTCCTTACCCAGTCTCTCCTTAACCAGCCTGTCCTTAACCAGCCTCTCCTTACTCCTTACCAAGTCTCTCCTTACCCAGCCTCTCCTTACCCAGCCTCTCCTTACCCAGCCTCTCCTTACCCAGCCTCTCCTTAACCAGCCTCTCCTTACCCAGCCTCTCCTTACCCAGTCTCTCCTTACCCAGGCTCTTCTTAACCAGTCTCTCCTCACCCAGCCTCTCCTTACCCAGTCTCCAGACTCTCCTTACCCAGACTCTCTTTAACCAGCCTCTCCTTACCCAGCCTCTCCTTAACCAGCCTCTCCTTAACCAGCCTCTCTTTATCCAGCCTCTCCTTACCCAGTCTCTCCTTATCCAGCCTCTCCTTAACCAGTCTCTCCTTATCCAGCCTCTCCTTAACCAGCCTCTCCTTACCCATCCTCTCCTTAACCAGCCTCTCCTTAACCAGCCTCTCCTTACCCAGCCTCTCCTTAACCAGTCTCTTCTTATCCAGTCTCTCCTTACCCAGTCTCTCCTTATCCAGCCTCTCCTTACCCAGTCTCCAGTCTCTCCTCACCCAGCCTCTCCTTACCCAGTCTCCAGTCTCTCCTTACCCAGACTCTCTTTAACCAGCCTCTCCTTACCCAGCCTCTCCTTACCCAGCCTCTCCTTAACCAGTCTCTCTTTATCCAGCCTCTCCTTACCCAGTCTCTCCTTATCCAGCCTCTCCTTAACCAGTCTCTCCTTATCCAGCCTCTCCTTAACCAGCCTCTCCTTACCCAGCCTCTCCTTAACCAGCCTCTCCTTACCCAGCCTCTCCTTAACCAGTCTCTTCTTATCCAGTCTCTCCTTACCCAGCCTCTCCTTACCCAGTCTCTCCTTACCCAGTCTCTCCATACCCAGGCTCTCCATACCCAGGCTCTCCTTACCCAGCTCTGCGAGCACTCCTTACCCAGCCTCTCCTTACCCAGCCTCTTCTTACCCAGCCTCTCCTTAACCAGCCTCTCCTTACCCAGACTCTCTTTAACCAGCCTCTCCTTACCCAGTCTCTCCTTACCCAGGCTCTTCTTACCCAGTCTCTCCACACCCAGCCTCTCCTTACCCAGTCTCCAGACTCTCCTTACCCAGCCTCTCCTTACCCAGCCTCTCCTTACCCAGCCTCTCCTTACCCAGCCTCTCCTTATCCAGCCTCTCCTTACCCAGTCTCTCCTTATCCAGCCTCTCCTTAACCAGTCTCTCCTTATCCAGCCTCTCCTTAACCAGTCTCTCCTTATCCAGCCTCTCCTTACCCAGCCTCTCCTTACCCAGCCTCTCCTTAACCAGCCTCTCCTTACCCAGCCTCTCCTTAACCAGCCTCTCCTTAACCAGCCTCTCCTTACCCAGCCTCTCCTTAACCAGCCTCTCCTTACCCAGCCTGTCCTTAACCCGTTCTTCTTAAGAAGAAGACCCCGTCCAGTCTCCCCCAGTCACCCCCAGTCACCCCCAGTCTCTCCCCAGTCTCTCTCTTACTCTCTCCAGTCTCTCTCCAGTCTTTCCCAAGTCTCTCTCCAGTCTCTCCCAAGTCTCTCTCCAGTCCTTACCCCAGTCTCTCTTCAGTCTCCCGCCAGTCTCTCCCCAGTGTCTCTCCCAAGTCTCTCCCCAGTCTTTCTCCAGTCTCTCTCTCCAGTCTCTCTCTCCAGTCTCTCCCAAGTCTCTCCCCAGTCTCTCCCCAGTCTCTCCCCCAGTCTCTCTTCAGTCTCTCTTCAGTCTCTCCCAAGTCTTTATCCAGTCTCTCTCCCAGTCTCTATTCAGTCTCTCCCAAGTCTTTATCCAGTCTCTATTCAGTCTCTATTCAGTCTCTCTTCAGTCTCTCTCCAGTCTCTCTCCAGTCTCTCCCCAGTCTCTCTCTTACTCTCTCTCCAGTCTCCCCCAGTCTCCCCCCAGTCTCTCTCTTACTCTCTCTCCAGTCTCTTCCAAGTCTTTCTTCCAGTCTCTCCCCAGTCTCTATTCAGTCTCTCTTCAGTCTCTCTCCAGTCTCTCCCCAGTCTCTCTCTTACTCTCTCTCCAGTCTCTCCCAAGTCTCTCCCAAGTCTCCCACCAGCCTCCCCCAGTCTCTCCCCAGTCTCTCCCAAGTCTCTCTCCAGTCTTTCTCCAGTCTCTCTTCAATCTCTCTCCAGTCTCCCACCAGTCTCCCCCAGTCACCCCCAGTCTCTCCCCAGTCTCTCTCTTACTCTCTCCAGTCTCTCTCCAGTCTCTCCCAAGTCTCTCTCCAGTCTCTCTTCAGTCTCCTCCCAGTCTCTCGCTTACTCTCTCTCCAGTCTCCCCACAGTCTCTCCCAAGTCTCTCTCCAGTCTCTCCCAAGTCTCCCCCCGGTCTCTCCCCAGTCTCTCCCCATTCTATCCCCAGTCTCTCTCCAGTCTCTCCTCATCTCTTTCTAGTGTCTCTTCAGTCTTGCGTCCCCAGTCTCTCATCACTTTCCAGTCTCTCCTCCCAGTCTCTCCTCCCGTCTCTCCTCCAGTCTCTCCTCCAGTCTCTCCATCAGTCTCTCCCCAGTGTCTTTCCCCAATCTCTTCCCAATCTCTCTCCAGTTTCTTGCCAGTCTCTCCCCAGTGTCTCTCCAGTCTCTCCCCAATCTATCTGCAGTCTCTCACCAGTCAAATGTGTCTCACATTGTCTACTGATTGAGAGAGGATCAAGTCTTTCTATCAGCGCAGCCAATGTCTTCTTATAGTGCGAGTACATCATGCCTGCTCCACTTCCTCAATGCTAGCTGTAGCCTGTCCTGAGGAAACACTGTTTATAGTGCGAGCACATCATGCCTGCTCCACTTCCTCAATGCTAGCTGTAGCCTGTCCTGAGGAAACACTGTTTATAGTACGAGCACATCATGCCTGCTCCACTTCCTCAATGCTAGCTGTAGCCTGTCCTGAGGAAACACTGCTTATAGTGCGAGCACATCATGCCTGCTCCACTTCCTCAATGCTAGCTGTAGCCTGTCCTGAGGAAACACTGCTTATAGTGCGAGCACATCATGCCTGCTCCACTTCCTCATTGCTAGCTGTAGCCTGTCCTGAGGAAACACTGCTTATAGTGCGAGCACATCATGTCTGCTCCACTTCCTCAATGCTAGCTGTAGCCTGTCCTGAGGAAACACTGCTTATAGTGCGAGCACATCATGCCTGCTCCACTTCCTCAATGCTAGCTGTAGCCTGTCCTGAGGAAACACTGCTTATAGTGCGAGCACATCATGCCTGCTCCATTTCCTCAATGCTAGCTGTAGCCTGTCCTGAGGAAACACTGTTTATAGTGCGAGCACATCATGCCTGCTCCACTTCCTCAATGCTAGCTGTAGCCTGTCCTGAGGAAACACTGTTTATAGTGCGAGCACATCATGCCTGCTCCACTTCCTCAATGCTAGCTGTAGCCTGTCCTGAGGAAACACTGCTTATAGTGCGAGCACATCATGCCTGCTCCACTTCCTCATTGCTAGCTGTAGCCTGTCCTGAGGAAACACTGCTTATAGTGCGAGCACATCATGCCTGCTCCACTTCCTCATTGCTAGCTGTAGCCTGTCCTGAGGAAACACTGCTTATAGTGCGAGTACATCATGCCTGCTCCACTTCCTCAATGCTAGCTGTAGCCTGTCCTGAGGAAACACTGCTTATAGTGCGAGCACATCATGCCTGCTCCACTTCCTCAATGCTAGCTGTAGCCTGTCCTGAGGAAACACTGCTTATAGTGCGAGCACATCATGCCTGCTCCACTTCCTCAATGCTAGCTGTAGCCTGTCCTGAGGAAACACTGCTTTCACTGGGAGTCTGGGCTGCATCACCACTTATTATGCTGCACAGAAGTTAACACACTTGAATAATGCAACACGGCATGTAGAAATGTTTCAACTGTTAATTACTGTTCGCATGACAATGTCCATTACAGGCTAGAACACTTTACAATGCAAGAAGATGCCGTTAGCTTCCAGCTTTGTAGGCTAACTTTTCATTGCTAGCTTACAAGTGAAGCTAACACCAATTCACTACCATAGTACTTTTTTGCAAACCATTGAGCAAAATATTGCTGATTTCAAAGCTGATTGTCACCAAAAACTTGATTAACTTTCGCCTCACATTTCTACTCATCTTTGCTCCAGCCTCGAACTGACTGTGTCTGTGAATGACGTCATGGGTCTAAAAGAGACAGCAGGAAATGTTATAAAATAAGTCCCAAATGGAAGAGAAACATGTTGTTTTTCATCTGTAGCCAAAACAAGCTCAAAAACTCAATGCATGCACACACACCTATTGAATATGCATTCACCTGTATTGTGAATAGGCTTAGGCTACATGTTGATTTACCCAGTTTATCAATGGAGATATACCCTTCAAATACATTATTACAATTATGCTGTTATGTAGGCTAGTTAGATTGGTAAAAAACTAAGTCAAATTGATTGTATGTTTGTATAATTTATTCATGAATGCATACCTTAATAAATTAAAAGAAATAAATGTAATGATATTGTAATGAAGTCAAAAGATCTGTCTGGATCAAGTGCCAATCTGCTAATACACCTTATATTTTTTTGCAGTGGTATTGTTTTGGTATCGTTTTGGTATTGAGAATCGTGATGCTATTGAGTGATAGTATTGAGTATCGTGATGGTATTGAGTGATGGCATTGAGAATCGTGATGTTATTGAGTATCGGGATGGTATTGAGTGATGGTATTGAGTATCGTGATGGTATTGAGAATCGTGATGGTATTGAGTATCGTGATGGTATTGAGTATCGTGATGGTATTGAGAATCATGATGGTATTGAGTATCGTGATGGTATTGAGTATCGTGGTGGTATTGAGTGATGGTATTGAGTATCGTGATGGCATTGAGAATCGTGATGGTATTGAGTATCGTGATGGTATTGAGTATCGTGATGGTATTGAGAATCATGATGGTATTGTGTATCGTGATGGTATTGAGTATCGTGGTGGTATTGAGTGATGGCATTGAGTATCGGGATGGTATTGAGTGATGGTGATGGTATTGAGTATGGTGATGGTATTGAGTATTGTGATGGTATTGAGTATCGTGATGGTATTGAGTGATGGTATTGAGTATGGTGATGGTATTCAGTATGGTGATGGTATTGAGTATTGTGATGGTATTGTGAGTATCATGATGGTATTGAGTATCGGTATCAGAGTAAAAATTCTGGTATCGTGACAACACTAATACACATCTATTTTGACAAAACGGACAAATGTAACTAAGGCTGGGAATGTCAATACCATCAAAATAGCAAGGGAAATGATCACAAGTCAGTCATAACGTGGTTAATATGCTAGCATATCTATTTAGGTAGGAAGCTAAAAACACAGAGCCTAACTTTAGCTAGCTAGCTAGTTAGTTGCTAGGAGGAATGTCATGTCATTGACAGAATGGGTGAGTGACTGACTTTTTCTCCTCGTATCATTTTTCGGTGGCTACACAGCTAGAGATGCACGTGTCATTTGGTTAGCTAGCAAGAAATGTGAATCGCTTTGCTAGCTAGCTAGGTATGCTGAATGACTGTTATCCAGTTAGCAAATTCACTCTGGCTAGCTATCTAGTGTGCCAGAGTGAAGAATAACAGATGAATTTACGAACATGCAAGACCCCCTGAATATGACTGGTGTCAATAAAAAAAAAGTAATAGTTAGTCATCAATACTCTGGATAACATCTAAACAGCCTAACCAGCTCTGCTAGAGTGAGTAAAATGGTCAGTGAGGTGTTCTCTCATTTGTGTCTGGAAGTAGCTAGCCAACTTTAGCCAGTTAGTTGGGTGCTTGGTTGGGACAGGCAGGCATTGGCAGGCAAGCTGCAGAAAGATGAGCAGACTACAATTCTTCATCGTTTATTAGTGTAATTTTGACGGCCAATGAGCTGAAAAAGTTTTAGAGGACTTATCTAATGTTCCTTTGTTAGATTATAGCTCACCTTGCTTTGGCTAGCATTAGTTGTTGATCTTGTAGTTATTGATGTGCATATAGGCAAAGATAGCCGACCTTTCTATGGTTGTTTGATCAATATAACTGTAGAGGTCCCAAATGTAAGAGGACTCCCGTGGTATTTAGACACATATTTGCAGATATCCATTCAAGTGTATTCTGTGGTTTTTGCAGAATGCGAGCTAATGATCTAAAGTCGCGCTGTTGCAACTGCCTGTAACATGCTGACCAGACCGCTCGCACACGTGCATCCACCATCGCACGCATGTTGATCTTGTCCAACCGCACCAAACGCGATCAGGAAACGCAGGTTGAAATATCAAAACGAACTCTGAACCAACTACAGTGGGGCAAAAAAGTATTTAAGCAGCCACCAATTGTGCAAGTTCTCCCACTTAAAAAGATGAGAGAGGCCTGTAATTTTCATCATAGGTACACTTCAACTATGACAGACAAAATGAGGAAAAAAAATCCAGAAAATCACATGGTAGGATTTTTTATGAATTTATTTGCAAATTATGGTGGAAAATAAGTATTTCCGCTTTCCCACTCTATATTGCTATAGAATTTTCACTAATGCCTTAGTATACGTAATTCCCAAAAATTCTACGAATTTATGCAAATTATCATATCCAAGTGCTCGCTTCTCAGAAAATGTTATTAAAAAGTGTCATATTCTTCCTGGGGGTGTATATTAACAGATGTTTTACAAATGCTTCTAAAATGCTGTCAGTTCCACTTTAATCAAGGGCTACATGTACCTATACTATAGAGCCTTAATGGAGGGATACATGTACCTGTACAATCGTGGCCAAAGGTTTTGAGAATGACACAAATATTAATTTTCACAAAGTCTGCTGCCTCAGTTTGTATGATGGCAATTTGCATATACTCCAGAATGTTATAAAGAGTGATCAGATGAATTGCAAAGTCCCTCTTTGCCATGCAAATGAACTGAATCCCCCAGAAATATTTCCACTGCATTTCAGCCCTGCCACAAAAGGACTAGCTAACATCATTTCAGTGATTCTCTCATTAACACAGGTGTGAGTGTTGATGAGGACAAGGCTGGAGATCACTATGTCATGCTGATTGAGTTTGAATAACAGACTGGGAGCTTCAAAAGGAGGGTGGTAATTGGAATCATTGTTCTTCCTCTGTCAACCATGGTAACCTGCAAGGAAACACGTGCCGTCATCATTGCTTTGCACAAAAAGGGCTTCACAGGCAAGGATATTGCTGCCAGTAAGATTGCACCTAAATCAACCATTTATCGGATCATCAACAACTTCAAGGAGAGCGGTTCAATTTTTGTTAAGAAAGCTTCAGGGCGCCCAAGAAAGTCCAGCAAGCGCTAGGACCGTCTCCTAAAGTTGATTCAGCTGCGGGATTGGGGCACCACCAGTACAGAGCTTGCTCAGGAATGGCAGCAGGCAGGTGTGAGTGCATCTGCACGCACAGTGAGGCAAAGACTTTTGGAGGATGGCCTGGTGTCAAGAAGGGCAGCAAAGAAGCCACTTCTCTCCAGGAAAAACACAAGGGACAGACTGATATTCTGCAAAAGGTACAAGGATTGGACTGCTGAGGACTGGGGTAAAGTCATTTTCTCTGATGAATCCCCTTTACGATTGTTTGGGGCATCTGGAAAAAAAGCTTGTCTGGAGAAGACAATGTGAGCGCTACCATCAGTCCTGTGTCATGCCAACAGTAAAGCATCCTGAGACCATTCATGTGTGGGGTTGCTTCTCAACCAAGGGAGTGGGCTCACTCACAATTTTGCCTAAGAACACAGCCAAGAATAAAGAATGGTACCAACACATCCTCCGAGAGCAACTTCTCCCAACCCTCCAGGAACAGTTTGGTGACGAACAATGCCTTTTCCAGCATGATGGAGCACCTTGCCATAAGGCAAAAGTGATAATTAAATGTCTTGGGGTCCATGGCAGGGAAACTCCCCAGACCTTAATCCCATTGAGAACCTGTGGTCAATCCTCAAGAGGCGGGTGGACAAACAAAACCCCAGAAATTCCAAACTCCATGCATTGATTATGCAAAAATGAGTTTTTCATTCCATTCCCGCTCTGGTCTCAGATCCACAATGAACATCTACCTCAGAGCTCCAATGGAAGACTTCACACACTGCAGTGTAAATACATACATCACCTGTGTTTTCCTGTCATGGAAATGAACTAGCTGGTGTATTCCATGATGTGGTGGTGCTGTATATCAGTGTGATGAATCAGCCCTATGGTATCAGAGACATAAAGCCACTGCCTGTGTAGAGTCACTGAGTGTATAGAGCAGAGATAAAAGACTTCACAGAGCCGCCTCCTCCTTCTGACTGTCATGCTCAGTGATCACTAGTCACACAACATGGGCCCCCTGCCTGTGTGTGCATGCGTGCGTGGGTCCATGACAATGTAGTTGGCTAAAGAACTTTCCATTGATCTACTGTGAAGTGATGGAGTGTTAATGGTTTAGATGTTTAGATTATGTTTATATTGACTGTTCATTATGCTCGTGTGTGTGTGTGTGTGCGTGTGTGTGTGTGTGTGTGTGTGTGTGTGTGTGTGTGTGTGTGTGTGTGTGTGTGTGTGTGTGCGTGTGTGTGTGTGTGTTTCTGTGTGTGTGTGTGAGTGTTTGTGGTGTGTGTGTGTGTGTGTGTGTGTGTGTGTGTGGTGTGTGTGTGTGCTGTGTGTGTGTGTGTGTGTGTGTGTGTGTGTGTGTGTGTGTGTGTGCGTGTGTGTGTGTGTGTGTGTGCGTGCGTGCGTGCGTGCGTGCGTGCGTGCGTGCGTGCGAGCGAGCGTTTCTGTGTGCATGCCCACATTGCTGCTGTTTGTGTTGTCTCTGTATCATCCAATGAGACTCCTCATAAGCATATTACAGTGTAAAAGTGCTGATGAGTGGTCATATAAGACTCAGTTTTACAGTGTAAAAGTGCTGATCAGTGGTCATATAAAATAGAAGGGAAAGGAAATAGAAGGGAAAGGAAGTCCAAGCGCTCAATTCAATCAAACATGAACTGCAGAGGAACACCTTTCTCATGTTTTTCCTGTGGCCAAATAGAATGGCAGAATAGTTTGGGGTACTGTAGGAATACCAGGAAGACTGCCTCACATTGACATGCTTCCTCGAATAAGACACATGCCTCTGCAGACAGTTGTTCCGAAACTAATGTGATAATATACATTGCGTGTTAGTGAGTCCAGGGAACGTCAGTTCATCCACATGTTACACCCAAACCAGACCGGCCACATTGCGTGCCCAAGCGTTGCAAAAATACATGGATGTCATTTCATCTACACTGCTCTCACGCGACAGCGGGTCGTTGGCATAGCCAGGTGCTAAAATAGAACTTGGTTTTATTTGAGATGCTTGATGTGTTGTAAGTCCCACCTCTCCCATTTAATCATTGGTTTTCAGTAGCATACAAACCCACCTTTGTATTTGTAAGATGAATGAGGAGAGATTAATCATAGATACAGTAACTAACTAAAAACAGTTTCACCTTTTATCTGTGGATTAACACTAGAAGCCCTGAGAGCATCATTTTGAGGTCATATGAATTTAACATTTTAATTACTCAGACATTTTCAAAGTTACTTGTAACTTTTCCTAAATAAGTCACACTACCTTTGTTAGAATTTCCATAGCTAAGCAGTTTTAGGAGGACAGGTCCCTCCTAACCTTCCTTCACCCGACAGTTGGCTGCCATCTGACAATGGCCAATGGAAACTACTGTACACCTAAACTAGATCCAAACTCATTCCACACATAGGCCTATAATAATAGATGTAGCCTAAAAACAAGTTTAAATTGACAATAGTCTGATGGGTGACAATATTATCAATTGCCTTGTGAATGGAGAGACTGCAGTGCAGTATGGGTAATTGACAAAGGGAACAGTGCTCACCAGAAAGCAACTTTAAAAGAAAAACTCATCCTTCCTGCAGGTACGACATTTTGATTTCATAACCAATTGGAAAGAGCAGGTTAGAATGTTTCTAAAACACATACTGTACATTTGCCAAACAACTCTTAAAATTAAGGCAAGGGCTTTATTTCAAAATGTTGAATATTATATCCGCTATTCCATGCGATCTATAATTGAGCACTTGCAGCAGCATAGCCATAGCCTACTAAGCACAGACTAGTAACATAACACAAGTTCAAATATGCTGTTCTGTTCATTTGAAATACAATACCTTTTTGTAACTTTCTTAAGACCTGCCTTAATGAAATAATAATGCATTTCTTTGTGATGGTGTAAAACACTTGAATAGTTTTTACAGCCTACAGTAACATTAACGAATGAAAAACATTTGTTACCGAAGACCTTCATAAACATAACCAAAGGATTATTTTTGCAATAGCATATATGAAATGTATTTATTTGGCTGAATGCATTGGCTCAGAAGGGGATTGCTTAATGTTAATAGTCAGAGTAGAGAAACACAACATTTTGTACGACTCTGGGTCCAAATTCTACAAAGATCCAGCAAAAAAAACAAAAAACATATTTCAGGTAAAATAACAACCCAACGTTCATCTTCCAAGACATTTAGTTAGCAACATCTGCAGGCCTTGCTTTAGAGGTTCCAGGATTCCCTTAACTACAGATCTAGCATCAGACCACTCTACTCCCAGTCCTAACCTTCTCCATAGGGAGGTGAAACCATCTGACCCTGTATCAATGGTTAGGGGAAATGTTGGGTTCCTGGGGGTTCCTGAAATCTCTGTTGATCAATGTGGGATATTTCTGGTGTTTGAATCACTTTCAGCAGTGTCTTTCTGGCAGGGTTTGCACAACATTTCTCAATTATCAAAATGTTCAATGCATGTCCTTTATCGGCCAAATGAAAATGTGTTCCTATGTAGCATCTGTAGATTAGAGAGGCACAGTCCAAGGGGGGCAGTGCTGTTCAACCAAACCTGTATTCCAGTATTTCGGTGATAAGACAGAGATATAGCATTACTCTTCCAGGTGCTGTTTGATTGATGTGCTCTGTGACTAAATGTTTTCCACTGGGTGACACAAAAATGAATCTCAACTGGTTATATTATTTGTCTTTGTCTCTGAACATTTTACTCTTTGCATATGTGAGTGAGTCCATGCGAGCAACCTTGTGAGTGTGTGTTTTTTGTGTGTGTGTCTGTCCGTGTGGAGCCTTGCTCAAGGTGACAGCTGTGTAGACCCAGGAGTGAGGACCGTGCTCAGGTGTTCCAGCTCAGCCTCCTCCTCCTGCCAGACTCTCATCTGCAGCCTGATCTTACACACAACCCTCCCTGCTCATAATGACTGTGATGCTTTCAGTTGGTCTGTGTGTTGGATGTTGATAATGTTGTTGTAGTCGTATGAGCCAGGCTTCTAAGCTTCCTGTTTCTGTTCTCAGAGACTTGGCTGGTGAATGAGACTAATGTCACAGAGAAGCTACAGACAGACACAGAACATCTGTTAGTTTGTCTTCTATTCTCTGTTATGTTCTGATGTATTTTAGTCTATTGCTTCTATTGTGTTGTCATTTGAGTCCTGTAGATTCCACAAAGTATCGCTCATGAGGAATCTATTTTCATTGCCTATCTATATTTGTATGGTGTAGGTGTATGGTGTTGCAAAATAGAGGGATAGCCTTTCTTCTTCAAGATCCCTTTTACCCTGTACAAATGTCCCACTTGCCTCCACCAAAGTACCCCCAGACCATCACATTGGGGGTGCTTTGACAGATGTCCTCCAGCATCTTTAAATTTTTTCTGCATCTCACCAATGTCCATCTTTGTGATCCGAACACCTCAAACGTATATTTGTCTGTTCATAACATTTTTTTCCAATCTTCCTCTGTCCAGTGTCTGTGTTCTTTTGCCCATCTTAATCTTTTCTTTTTATTGGCCAGTCTGAGATATGGCTTTTTCTTTGCAACTCTGCAACTCTGCCTAGAAGGCCAGCATCCCGGAGTCGCCTCTTCACTGTTGACGTTGAGACTGGTGTTTTGCGGGTACTATTTAATGAAGCTGCCAGTTGAGGGCTTGTGAAGTGTCTGTTTCTCAAACTAGACACTCTAATGTACATGTCCTCCTGCTCAGTTGTGCACCGGAGCCTCCCACTCCTCTTTCTATTCTGGTTAGAGACAGTTTGCGCTGTTCTGTGAAGGGAGTAGTACACAGCGTTGTACGAGATCTTCAGTTTCTTGGAAATTTCTCGCATGGAATAGTCTTCATTTCTCCGAACAAGAATAGACTGACGAGTTTCAGAAGAAAGGTCTTTGTTTCTGGCCATTTTGAGCCTGTAATCGAACCCACAAATGCTGATGCTCCAGATACTCAACTAGTCTAAAGAAGGCCAGTTTTATTGCATTCTTTAAACAGAACAACAGTTTTCAGCTGTGCTAACATAATTGCAAAAGGGTTTTCTAATGATCAATTAGCCTTTTAAAATTATGAACTTGGATTAGCTAACACAACGTGCCATTGGAACACAGGAGTGATGGTTGCTGATAATGGGCCTCTGTACACCTATGTAGATATTCCATAAGAAATCAGCCGTTTACAGCTACATTAGTCATTTACAACATTAACAATGTCTACACTGTATTTTTGACCAATTTGATGTTATTTTAATGGACAAAAAAATGTGTTTTTCTTTCAAAAACAAGGACATTTCTAAGTGACCCCAAACGTTTGAACGGTAGGGTATGTCTTTGCCTTCTCCCTCTAAGTATGGTTTAAGCTAGTCTAGCTAGCAACAATGGCACATAAGCAATAAAACACTGTCAGAAATCTTAAAACAAATGATGCTGTCACATCGCTGTTCAGTGATGACTAATTAATCTAATGACCATAATACATGTCTTAATGTATTTGAGGATGTGTGCTGACTCTCTCTTGGTAGAATAGTGCTATTGAATTATGTATTCAAATACATAATTCTTAAAAACTGAACATGTGTAATTCAGAAGTTTCAGATAGAACCTTATGGTTGAACCCAGATTGACATTTCAGAGCCACAAGGTTCTATCTGCGATTGCACCCCCCTAAAAAACTGATTTACAAATGTCTCACGATTTTGATACTCTGCACTTCGGGTACCTTTTAAGATGAGGACCCTAATGGGTTATAAAGAAGAATTCACTACAAAACTGTTCTGAGATCTGCGATGTGAAAACTTTGATGCTCAATATCTCAGAATTACAGTATGCTTTGTGCAGACAGAGCCTTGTAGTCCCACGGTCATGAATTGACTCTGAACTCTGTTAATCTCTAACTGTGGTGTGTAGGCTTTAGGCTGGGCACCTTACTGGACAGAATGTTCCCTAGCGTGTTCACTCTCCAGTCACGTACAGATGTAGGACCTTCATTTGAGACAGTTTGCTACAGCAGAAACATAATCCTACAGCATCAGGAAATGTGAATTATTATGTGGATTATAATTAATGGACATTTTTGTAGGGGTTGATACATTTTTCGTAAGGGAAAATCAAGTCTGATATTTCAGAGACCAAAGAAGACAAAGAAGACAAACAACAAAGAACTTGTTCTCAACTGGCCTACCTGGTGAAATAAAGAAAACGACCAACTTCAGAAGCCTTTTTAAACCTTAAATACACGTTTTATATGTCCTTCATAGCAGGAAAGTTTTCCTGCACCAGGGTGATCAAATTAAGATCCTACTTCTGTAGACCTTCTGCACTTCACGTGTGTGAGGAAAGTTATCATAGCCGTCATCATTTATTCAAAGAGCAATTTGGTAGTTGATCTGTGCAATGAATAGCTAATGCTGCAGCTGCTAAAATATCCACATCTCCTTTGTGATTTATGGGGCTGTTTTTGGAAGGAGCGGTTTATGTTTTTACTTTTCATATTCGTGAAAGTGATCTGTGGTGCAATTAGGATCCACTTCACGTAGGAAGCCATCACTAATTCTTGTTCGATCATAAAAGCAAAGACAACACTTATCTTGTCTACAAAGACAACACTTGTCTTGTCTACAAAGACAACACTTGTCTTGTCTACAAAGACAACACTTGTCTTGTCTATAACGTTATATTGGATTATGATGGAATCTACAGAGAAACATTTTATTCTACCTCTCTCCACTTTTCTCTCTCTAACTCTCTCTTACTCACTCTCTCTCGCTCTCGAACTCTCTCGCACCCTTCCCTCCAATCTTCATTATTGAAGGGAAATAAAAGATTGCCCATAATTAAATGACAGCAGACACAGGGGAGCTGAGGCTAAGGGGAATAACTCAGCAGCTTGTTAGTAAGGTCATTCACTAAATACTCAGAGGCACAGAATACAGAGGAAATTTCTTCAATAAAATCATTTGGTTTGTGTTTAAGGTCACACACAACCACTCGCTCTCTCTCTCTCTCTCTCTCTCTCTCTCTCTCTCGCACACACGCAATTGGACACAGTCACAAAGGTTAGGAAGAGAGTATTTTTGAGAGGCACTTTCCACCCAGTGAGAGACAGACCTACTAGTGGAGGGGGTCATCTGTAGCACAATGAAAGAGGGAGGGGGTCATAAGTAGCACAGCGAAAGAGGGGAGGGTCATCTGTAGCACAATGAAAGAGGGGAGGGGGTCATAAGTAGCACAGCGAAAGAGGGGAGGGTCATCTGAAAGAGGGTAGGGCACAATGAAAGAGGGGGTCAGGGGGTCATCTGTAGCACAATGAAAGAGGGGGGTCAGGGGGTCATAAGTAGCACAATGAAAGAGAGGATGGGGTCATCAGCGAAGAGGGGAGGGGGGTCATCTGTAGCACAATGAAAGAGGGGAGGGGGTCATCTGTAGCACAATGAAAGAGGGGGGTCAGGGGGTCATAAGTAGCACAGCGAAAGAGGGAGGGGGTCATAAGTAGCACAATGAAAGAGGGTAGGGGTCATAGGTAGCACAATGAAAGAGAGGATGGGGTTATCAGTAGCACAATGAAAGAGGGTAGGGGGTCATAGGTAGCACAATGAAAGAGAGGATGGGGTCATCAGTAGCACAATGATAGAGAGGAGGGGGTCATAAGTAGCACAATGAAAGAGAGGATGGGGTCATCAGTAGCACAATGAAAGAGAGGATGGGGTCATCAGTAGCACAATGAAAGAGAGGATGGGGTCATCAGTAGCACAATGAAAGAGGGTAGGGGGTCATAAGTAGCACAATGAAAGAGAGGATGGGGTCATAAGTAGCACAATGAAAGAGAGGATGGGGTCATCAGTAGCACAATGAAAGAGAGGATGGGGTCATCAGTAGCACAATGAAAGAGAGGATGGGGTCATCAGTAGCACAATGAAAGAGAGGATGGGGTCATCAGTAGCACAATGAAAGAGGGGTAGGGGAAAGTCATAGGTAGCACAATGAAAGAGAGGATGGGGTCATCAGTAGCACAATGAAAGAGAGGATGGGGTCATCAGTAGCACAATGAAAGAGGGATAGGGGTCATAGGTAGCACAATGAAAGAGAGGATGGGGTCATCAGTAGCACAATGAAAGAGAGGATGGGGTCATCAGTAGCACAATGAAAGAGAGGATGGGGTCATCAGTAGCACAATGAAAGAGAGGATGGGGTCATCAGTAGCACAATGAAAGAGAGGATGGGGTCATCAGTAGCACAATGAAAGAGAGGATGGGGTCATCAGTAGCACAATGAAAGAGAGGATGGGGTCATCAGTAGCACAATGAAAGAGAGGATGGGGTCATCAGTAGCACAATGAAAGAGAGGATGGGGTCATAAGTAGCACAATGAAAGAGAGGATGGGGTCATCAGTAGCACAATGAAAGAGAGGATGGGGTCATCAGTAGCACAATGAAAGAGAGGCTGGGGTCATCAGTAGCACAATGAAAGAGAGGATGGGGTCACAAGTAGCACAGCGAAAGAGGGGGAAGAACATACATACAGATGCATAAACCTGTCTGTATTCACACACGTATGCAAATAGATGCAGGCAGTGGTTTAGTTTTGGTTTTATTAGATTAAAAGTTTTTAAAATGTCAGAGAGGGACAGCTCACTTTATGAGAGAGAGGGACAGCTCACTTTAGGAGAGAGAGGGACAGCTCACTTTAGGAGAGAGAGGGACAGCTCACTTTAGGAGAGAGAGGGACAGCTCACTTTAGGAGAGAGAGGGACAGCTCACTTTAGGAGAGAGAGGGACATCTCACTTTAGGAGAGAGAGGGACAGCTCACTTTAGGAGAGAGAGGGACAGCTCACTTTATGAGAGAGAGGGACATCTCACTTTAGGAGAGAGAGGGCCATCTCACTTTAGGAGAGAGAGGGACAGCTCACTTTAGGAGAGAGAGACAGCTCACTTTAGACAGCTCACTTTAGGAGAGAGAGGGACAGCTCACTTTAGGAGAGAGAGGACAGCTCACTTTAGGAGAGAGAGGGACATCTCACTTTAGGAGAGAGAGGACAGCTCACTTTAGGAGAGAGGGACAGCTCACTTTAGGACAGCTCACTTTAGGAGAGAGAGGGACAGCTCACTTTAGGAGAGAGAGGGACATCTCACTTTAGAAGAGAGGGACAGCTCACTTTAGGAGAGAGAGGACAGCTCACTTTAGAGAGAGAGGGACATCTCACTTTAGGAGAGAGAGGGACAGCTCACTTTAGGAGAGAGAGGACATCTCACTTTAGAAGAGAGGGACAGCTCACTTTAGGACAGCTCACTTTAGGAGAGAGAGGGACAGCTCACTTTAGGAGAGAGAGGACATCTCACTTTAGGAGAGAGAGGGACAGCTCACTTTAGGAGAGAGAGGGACAGCTCACTTTAGAGAGAGAGGGACAGCTCACTTTAGGAGAGAGGGACAGAGAGAGAGGGACAGCTCACTTTATGAGAGAGAGGGACATCTCACTTTAGGAGAGAGAGGGACAGCTCACTTTATGAGAGAGGACATCTCACTTTAGGAGAGAGAGGGACAGCTCACTTTAGGAGAGAGAGGGACAGCTCACTTTAGGAGAGAGGGGACAGCTCACTTTAGGAGAGAGAGGGACAGCTCACTTTAGGAGAGAGAGGGACAGCTCACTTTAGGAGAGAGAGGGACAGCTCACTTTATGAGAGAGAGGGACATCTCACTTTAGGAGAGAGAGGGACAGCTCACTTTAGGAGAGAGGGGGACAGCTCACTTTAGGAGAGAGAGGGACAGCTCACTTTAGGAGAGAGAGGGACAGCTCACTTTAGGAGAGAGAGGACAGCTCACTTTAGGAGAGAGAGGGACAGCTCACTTTAGGAGAGAGAGGGACAGCTCACTTTAGGAGAGAGAGGGACATCTCACTTTAGGAGAGAGAGGGACATCTCACTTTAGGAGAGAGACATCTCACTTTAGGACAGCTCACTTTAGGAGAGAGAGGGACAGCTCACTTTAGGAGACATCTCACTTTAGAGAGGGACAGCTCACTTTAGGAGAGAGAGGGACAGCTCACTTTATGAGAGAGAGGGACAGCTCACTTTATGAGAGAGAGGGACAGCTCACTTTATGAGAGAGAGGGACATCTCACTTTAGGAGAGAGAGAGACATCTCACTTTAGAAGAGAGAGGGACAGCTCACTTTAGGAGAGAGAGGGACAGCTCACTTTATGAGAGAGAGGGACATCTCACTTTAGGAGAGAGAGGGACAGCTCACTTTAGGAGAGAGAGGACAGCTCACTTGAGGAGAGAGAGGACAGCTCACTTTAGGAGAGAGAGGGACAGCTCACTTTAGGAGAGAGAGGGACAGCTCACTTTAGGAGAGAGAGGGACAGCTCACTTTAGGAGAGAGAGGGACAGCTCACTTTAGGAGAGAGAGGGACAGCTCACTTTAGGAGAGAGAGGGACAGCTCACTTGAGGAGAGAGAGGGACAGCTCACTTTAGGAGAGAGAGGGACAGCTCACTTTAGGAGAGAGACAGGGACAGCTCACTTTAGGAGAGAGAGGGACATCTCACTTTAGGAGAGAGAGGACATCTCACTTTAGGAGAGAGAGGACAGCTCACTTTAGGAGAGAGAGGGACAGCTCACTTTAGGAGAGAGAGGGACAGCTCACTTTAGGAGAGAGAGGGACAGCTCACTTTAGGAGAGAGAGGACAGCTCACTTTAGGAGAGAGAGGGACAGCTCACTTTAGGAGAGAGAGGGACAGGGACAGCTCACTTTAGGAGAGAGAGGGACATCTCACTTTAGGAGAGAGAGGACAGCTCACTTTAGGAGAGAGAGGGACAGCTCACTTTAGGAGAGAGGGACAGCTCACTTTAGGAGAGAGGACAGCTCACTTTAGGACATCTCACTTTAGGAGAGAGGGGACATCTCACTTTAGGAGAGAGAGGACATCTCACTTTAGGAGAGAGAGGGACAGCTCACTTTAGAAGAGAGAGGACATCTCACTTTAGAAGAGAGAGAGGGACAGCTCACTTTAGGAGAGAGAGGGACATCTCACTTTAGGAGAGAGAGAGGGACATCTCACTTTAGGAGAGAGAGGGACATCTCACTTTAGGAGAGAGAGGGACATCTCACTTTAGAGAGAGAGAGGGACATCTCACTTTAGAGAGAGAGGGACATCTCACTTTAGAGAGAGAGGGACAGCTCACTTTAGGAGAGAGAGGACAGCTCACTTTATGAGAGAGAGGGACATCTCACTTTAGGAGAGAGGGACAGCTCACTTTAGAGAGAGGGACAGCTCACTTTAGGAGACAGCAGCTCACTTTAGGAGAGAGAGGGACAGCTCACTTTAGGAGAGAGAGGGACAGCTCACTTTAGGAGAGAGAGGGACAGCTCACTTTAGGAGAGAGAGGACAGCTCACTTTAGGAGAGAGAGGACAGCTCACTTTAGGAGAGAGAGGGACAGCTCACTTTATGAGAGAGAGGACATCTCACTTTAGGAGAGAGAGGGACAGCTCACTTTATGAGAGAGAGGGACAGCTCACTTGAGGAGAGAGAGGGACAGCTCACTTTATGAGAGAGAGGGACAGCTCACTTTAGGAGAGAGAGGACAGCTCACTTTAGGAGAGAGAGGGACAGCTCACTTTATGAGAGAGAGGGACATCTCACTTGAGGAGAGAGAGGACATCTCACTTTAGGAGAGAGAGGGACATCTCACTTGGAGAGAGAGGGACAGCTCACTTTAGGAGAGAGAGGGACAGCTCACTTTAGGAGAGAGAGGGACAGCTCACTTTAGGAGAGAGAGGGACAGCTCACTTTAGGAGAGAGAGGACAGCTCACTTTAGGAGAGAGAGGGACAGCTCACTTTCGGAGAGAGGGACAGCTCACTTTAGGAGAGAGAGGGACAGCTCACTTTAGGAGAGAGAGGGACATCTCACTTTAGGAGAGAGAGGGACATCTCACTTTAGGAGAGAGAGGGACAGCTCACTTTAGGAGAGAGAGGGACAGCTCACTTTATGAGAGAGAGGGACATCTCACTTTAGGAGAGAGAGGGACAGCTCACTTTAGGAGAGAGAGGGACAGCTCACTTTAGGAGAGAGAGGGACAGCTCACTTTAGGAGAGAGAGGGACAGCTCACTTTAGAAGAGAGAGGGACATCTCACTTTAGGAGAGAGAGGGACAGCTCACTTTAGGAGAGAGAGGGACAGCTCACTTTAGGAGAGAGAGGGACAGCTCACTTTAGGAGAGAGAGGGACATCTCACTTTAGGAGAGAGAGGGACAGCTCACTTGAGGAGAGAGAGGACAGCTCACTTTAGGAGAGAGAGGGACAGCTCACTTTAGGAGAGAGGGGACAGCTCACTTGAGGAGAGAGAGGG
>NC_056431.1:5576948-5631948 GCF_018296145.1 Oncorhynchus tshawytscha
TTATTGGCATGACGTAACAATGTACATATTGCCAAAGCTTACTTTGGATATTTACAATATTAAGATAATAAGAATAAAAAAATTGTCAACAGGACAACAGTAACAACAATAACCAAGGGTCAAAATAACCATACATTGAACAATAACAATAAGCATACAGTAGAGGACATGTGCAGGGTGATTGGTCTGTCAGACACTGTCCCTCATCTTATGGCAGGCAGAAATGTAGTGTGCTGCCAACCCCCAGCTCTCTGTGACCTTCCCCAACAGGACAGATAGCCTATTCTCATCAGAGAAGTTTTTGAATCCTTGAATAAGGGTTTCAAATTTGGGGAAATGACACTCTCTAATTGTTTTATATTTTTTACGTTTTGTAAGGAAATGCAGGTCTGTCTCAGGTTCTGCTGTTGTGCAGTGGTTGCACAGCCTTTCCTCTACAGGGAGCCAGGTTTTCCTGTGTCTACCCTTCTCAATGGCAAGGCTGTGCTCACTGAGCCTGTACTTTGTCAAGGTTTTTCTAAGGTTTTGATCAGTAACCATGGTCAAATAGTTAGCCATGGTGTACTGTCGATTTAGGGCCAGATAGCACTGCATTTTGCTTTGTGCTTGTGCTTGTGTTTCCCGATAAGCAATGTAGTTTTGTTTTGATTGTGTTATAATGTGTTTTATTCTGATTGATTGGATGTTCTGGTCCTGAGGCTTCAGTGTGTTAGTAGAACAGGTTTGTGAACTCAGCCCCAGGACCAGTTGGATGAGGGGACTGAGGTTTCAGTGTGTTAGTAGAACAGGTTTGTGAACTCAGCCCCAGGACCAGTTGGATGAGGGGACTGAGGTTTCAGTGTGTTAGTAGAACAGGTTTGTGAACTCAGCCCCAGGACCAGTTGGATGAGGGGACTGAGGTTTCAGTGTGTTAGTAGAACAGGTTTGTGAACTCAGCCCCCCCAGGGACCAGTTGGATGAGGGGACTGAGGTTTCAGTGTGTTAGTAGAACAGGTTTGTGAACTCAGCCCCAGGGACCAGTTGGATGAGGGGACTGAGGTTTCAGTGTGTTAGTAGAACAGGTTTGTGAACTCAGCCCCGGGACCAGTTGGATGAGGGGACTGAGGTTTCAGTGTGTTACCAGTTGTAGAACAGGTTTGTGATCTCAGCCCCAGGACCAGTTGGATGAGGGGACTGAGGTTTCAGTGTGTTAGTAGAACAGGTTTGTGAACTCAGCCCCAGGACCAGTTGGATGAGGGGACTGAGGGTTCCGTGTGTTAGTAGAACAGGTTTGTGAACCCAGCCTCAGGACCAGTTGGATGAGGGGACTGAGGTTTCAGTGTGTTAGTAGAACAGGTTTGTGAACTCAGCCCCAGGACCAGTTGGATGAGGGGACTGAGGTTTCAGTGTGTTAGTAGAACAGGTTTGTGAACTCAGCCCCAGGACCAGTTGGATGAGGGGACTGAGGTTTCAGTGTGTTATTAGAACAGGTTTGTGAACTCAGCCCCAGGACCAGTTGGATGAGGGGACTGAGGTTTCAGTGTGTTAGTAGAACATGTTTGTGAACTCAGCCCCAGGTCCAGTTGGATGAGGGGACTGAGGTTTCAGTGTGTTAGTAGAACAGGTTTGTGAACTCAGCCTCAGGACCAGTTGGATGAGGGGACTGAGGCTTCAGTGTGTTAGTAGAACAGGTTTGTGAACTCAGCCCCAGGACCAGTTGGATGAGGGGACTGAGGTTTCAGTGTGTTAGTAGAACAGGTTTTGAACTCAGCCCCAGGACCAGCTGGATGAGGGGACTGAGGTTTCAGTGTGTTAGTAGAACAGGTTTGTGAACTCAGGACCAGCTGGATAAGGGGACACTTTTCTTTGCTCAGCTCTTGGCATTGCAAGGCTTGGTAATGATATGAGATGTTTCCAAAACTGAATTGCTCTTTTTTGAGTTTTTATTATTAGTGGATATTGGCCTATTTCTGCCCTGCATGCATTGTTTGTAGTTTTCTTCTGGACATGTAGGAGAACCTTACAGAACTCTGCATGCTGCGTTTCAATGGGGTGTTTGTCCCATTTGGTTCAATCTTGTTTTGCAAGTGGACCCCACTCCTCGCTGGCATAAAGTGCAGTTGGTTCAATGACATATTCAATTAGTTCTAGCCAAATTTGACTAGATATTTCAATTTGAATTTGTTTTTTAATTGCATAGAATTCCCTGCGTGCTTTCTCTCTCAGTTCATTCACTGCATCATTAAGGTGTCAGGTTGAGCTTATTTTTAAACCTAAGTAATTGTAGTGTGTGCAGTACTCTATATATTTTGTACCAATTGAGAGAACTTTGGTCTAATTCCCTGAGATCTGGATCTTCTCTGGAAAAACATTATTTTAGTATTTTGGGGGTTTTACTGCCAGGGCCCAGGCCTGCTAGTACTGCTCTAGCAGGTCCAGGCTCTGCTGTAGGCCATGTGCTGTGGGTGGCAGCAGGCATAGTTCATCTGCGAAGAGTAGGCATTTAACCTCTGAATTGTGTCGATTTTTCGAGAATAGTGGCCAATTCGTTGATGTAAATATTGAAGAGTGCAGGGCTCAGATTGCAACCCTGGCGATGGCCCCGCCCCTGGTTAAAGAATTCTGTTATTTTCTTGCCCAATTTTAATGCTGCATGTATTGCCAGTATACATTGATTGAATTATGTCATATGTTTTACCCCCTACACCACTTTCAATAACTTTGTAGAACAGTCCTGCATGCCAAATACAATCAAATGCTTTTTGGAAGTCGATAAAGAAAGCGTATATTTTGGTATTACTTTGGTGGACATGTTTATCTATCAGGGTGTGTAGGGTGTAAATATGATCAGTCATGCAATGTTTTGGTATAAATCCAATTTGGCTTTTACTCAAGACATTGTGCTTATTAAGGAAGTTTAGAACTCTTACATTTATAATACTACAGAAAACCTTCCCCAGGTTACAGTTCACACAAATGCTTCTGTAATTGTCAGGGTCAAATTTGTCTCTGTTCTGAAAGATTGGGGTTATGAGTCCTTGATTCCAGATGTCAGGGAAATAACATACACTCAGGATCAAATTAAACAGTTTTAATATAGCCAATTGAAATTTTGTGCTAGTGAGTTTGAGCATCTCGTTTAGGATGGCATCAGGTCCGCATGCTTTAAAAAACATTTTATTTTATTTTTAAGTTTCTTATAGAGCTCCTGGTCAGTAATTGGGGAGTCCAACGGATTTTTATTGCCCTTTATAGCTTTTTCTAATCCATTCAACTTCTCATGAATTTGGCGTTGTTCTGTGTTTGTGTCAGTTTGAATGGTGTTGTAGAGTATTTTAAAATGGGTTGTCCATATGTCACCATTTTGTATCACTAATTCCTATTGTTTTTATTTTTTTTTTATTTTAAATTTTGCCAGAAGTTGTTGGTGTGTTTGGACTCCTCAATTAGTCAGCTGCTTGCTGTTGTACTGTGCTTTTTGGTTCCTTGTGTACAACATACGACATTATAAAATCCATGTATACAAACAACAAGTGTGCGGTTAAAATTGGCAAAAAACACACAAATGTCTTCACACAGGGTCGTGGGGTGAGACAGGGATGCAGCTTAAGCCCCACCCTCTTCAACATTTATATCAACTAATTGGCGTGGGCACTAGAAAAGTCTGCAGCACCCGTTCTCACCCTACTAGAATCCGAAGTCAAATGTCTACTGTTTGCTGATGATCTGGTGCAGATATGTCTCTCTCCACCTCCAGCTCTCCGGGTCTGGTTAAGGGGGTGTTGTTGTGCTGGACTGTTGTCTGGTCTGTGTTGACTGAAGTGTAATCACCTGCTGTCCCAGCTCCACCTGCCTTACCTCCAGCTGGGTGAATTTATCCTTCATTTCAATGAGGGAGTAGTACTCTGTGCTGGGAGGTTGACTGTCCGCTGGGGGTTGCTCGTCTGTGGGGTTACATAATGAAGAGGTCTGGTCTGAGCCGCTTGGGGTGGAGGTATCTTTATCAAGGGAGTGCTTCTCCTGCTGGGCTAATTCTTTAATTTGGTGAAAGTCCAGCTGAAACTGTTTGGGGTTACCCTGTACCATTACTGGTCCGGACTCATAGAGGTTTATATTAGCTGACTCAGAGTCCTCGTTGTCAAGTATCCTGAGTTTCCACCCCTCGTTAACCCCCCCTCTCTTAACAAAGGGGTAGTGTGCTAATATAGCACCGTGCCATGCCAGGGGATGGTTTGTGTGGAAGATAAGGTTGCTGATGTTCCCATTTTTGTAATAGTCAGCAAAAAGTGTCTCTTGATTTTCCATAAGGAACATAATTTTGTAATCTTTTCTTGCCTTATCATTCTTTACATACACAGGGTACTGTATTTTAATTACCTCTGAACAGCGTGAGGGAGCTTCTAAGGCCTCTCCATTTGGTTGGAGTAGATTGTTTGACTCTCCTGCCATTGTTGGGCTAATGGGCTTTGACACCTCTCACTTGACACGTCAGTGCTAGTTGAAGCTGTATCAAGCTTGGCAGAATTATGTTTGCATTCAGTCCTTATAAAGTAATGTTGTGTATTTTTCTTCTTGGCTTTTGGAAATAGAATATAGTTTCAGACTAAACATTACTCACTCAGTTCCAGGTTGGATGGTGTTTTCAGGTTTCTGTTGTTTTCCAGAGAATTTGCTGTGTAGAATAATAATCCTTGGTAGTTGTGAACCTTCCAGGTGATTCCATAATTCCATCCAAAATCAGGTTGTAGGTTTTGAGTTTTGATTTGAAGTGAGGGTTATGTTGTAGAGAGTAGCATCCTGTATGTGTTCTTGACAAAAAAATCCAAGTTCATCTAACTCTAAATCTATATTTTTTAAAGAAAATGCTGAAAAATGCAGGAGCACATCTGATCCTGACCTCTGCTCTGCTCTGCTCTCTCTCTTTCTCTCTCTCTCTCTCTCTCTCTCTCTCTCTCTCTCTCTCTCTCTCTCTCTATGGTCTCTCTCTCAGCCCTCCTATCTCAGTCTCTCAGTCCCTCTCTCTCTCTCAGTCCCTCTCCCGTTCATCCCTCTCCCTCTCTTCCTCTCTCTCTCTTTCTCCCTCTCTCTCTCTCCCTCTCTCCCTCTCACTCTCCCTCTCTCTCCCTCTCTGCATGCTGGGAGTGTTTGGTGCATGCTGGGAATTGTATGAGCGAAGGAGTGCATGTGTTGTGTGGAGTTAGATATTCAGAACTTTCTTTCGATTTTCTATTTCTTGGTGGCATTTTTTGGTTTTCTTCTGTGCATGATTAAGGTTATTATTTTTTGTTGTGGTAGAATTAAGTATTTTCCTTTTCGAAACGAAATGACCTTGATTTTGGTGGGAAATTACCCTGATTCTTAAAAAAGAGCGTCTTGTTGATTGTATGGTTGAGCATGGCGTACTTCTTAAAGAGGAGTGTCTTGTTGATCGTATGGTTGAGCATGGTGTACTTCTTAAAGAGGAGTGTCTTGTTGATTGTATGGTTGAGCATGGTGTACTTCTTAAAGAGGAGTGTCTTGTTGATTGTATGGTTGAGCATGGTGTACTTCTTAAAGAGGAGTGTCTTGTTGATCGTATGGTTGAGCATGGTGTACTTCTTAAAGAGGAGTGTCTGGTTGATCGTATGGTTGAGCATGGTGTACTTCTTAAAGAAGAGTGTCTAGTTGATCGTATGGTTGAGCATGGTGTACTTCTTAAAGAGGAGTGTCTTGTTGATCGTATGGTTGAGCATGGTGTACTTCTTAAAGAAGAGTGTCTTGTAGATCGTATGGTTGAGCATGGCGTACTTCTTAAAGAGGAGTGTCTTGTTGATTGTATAGTTGAGCATGGCGTACTTCTTAAAGAAGTGCGTCTTGTAGATCGTATGGTTGAGCATGGTGTACTTCTTAAAGAAGAGAGTATTGTTGATTGTATGGTTGAGCATGGCGTACTTCTTAAAGGAATGTTTATTCAAGGTACGCCACTTTTTTCTCCGTCAACAAGGGTAAGAATTTCAAATGTACCACCGTTTATTCCAAATGAGCTATTGGAGCGCGAGTTATTGCACTTTGGGAAGTTCAAATCAAATCAAATAAAATGAAATTTATTTATATAGCCCTTCGTACATCAGCTGATATCTCAAAGTGCTGTACAGAAACCCAGCCTAAAACCCCAAACAGCAAGCAATGCAGGTGTAGAAGCACGGTGGCTAGGAAAAACTCCCTAGAAAGGCCAAAACCTAGGAAGAAACCTAGAGAGGAACCAGGCTATGTGGGGTGGCCAGTCCTCTTCTGGCTGTGCCGGGTGGAGATTATAACAGAACATGGCCAAGATGTTCAAATGTTCATAAATGACCAGCATGGTCGAATAATAATAAGGCAGAACAGTTGAAACTGGAGCAGCAGCACAGTCAGGTGGAAGTTGAAACTGGAGCAGCAGTATGGCCAGGTGGACTGGGGACAGCAAGGAGTCATCATGTCAGGTAGTCCTGGAGCTCAGGTCCTAGGGCTCAGGTCCTCCGAGAGAGAGAAAGAAAGAGAGAAGGAGAGAATTAGAGAACGCACACTTAGATTCACACAGGACACCGAATAGGACAGGAGAAGTACTCCAGATATAACAAACTGACCCCAGCCCCCCGACACATAAACTACTGCAGCATAAATACTGGAGGCTGAGACAGGAGGGGTCAGGAGACACTGTGGCCCCATCCGAGGTCAATTCCAAAGTTCGCCTGATCAATTAAGGTTGTCCCGTTGGGTTGCAAACACCCGGCGTTGAAACAGGTTGGTCATTTCGGCGACAGGTGTTTATGTTTTTGGACTCACCGGAGCAGACTTTAGAGTTATCATTTAAAATCAAGTATGACAATAGACTGTATATGGCTTATGCTAGTACGGGTAGTCAACAGTGTTTTGAGTGTGGGGATATTGGTCATAAGCGACATGCTTGCTCGAAAAGGGAGAAGGCCGAGGGAGGGGCGCAGGTGGTCATCATAATGCCTGGGCCCACTGGTGTAGGGAGAGGTGGGCCGACAGCGGTAGAGCAGCCACAAGCACCTGTTGCTGAGGAACAAGTTATCCGTGTTGAGGGCACGGAGTTGCAACTTGTATTAGAGGGAAATATTATGCAGCAGAAAAATATTGTTGTAGAAGGTAAGGATGTATCTGAAGAGCCTTTTCATCAGACTGGTGAGCAGGTGCCCAGTACGAGTGCTGGGGTAAAGGAGGGGGTTCATGTGGAGCTAGGCTCCCAGGTAGTGGAGGAGATGCCCACCATGAGTATTGGGGTACAGGAGGGGGTTCATGTGGAGCTAGGCTCCCAGGTAGTGGAGGAGATGCCCACTACAAGTAATGAGGTTCAGGTGGGGCTAGTCTCCCAGGTAGTGGAGGAGATACCCACTACGAGTAATGAGGTTCAGGTGGGACTAGTCTCCCAGGTAGTGGAGGAGATGCCCACTACAAGTAATGAGGTTCAGGTGGGGCTAGTCTCCCAGGTAGTGGAGGAGATGCCCACTACGAGTAATGAGGTTCAGGTGGGACTAGTCTCCCAGGTAGTGGAGGAGATGCCCACTACGAGTAATGAGGTTCAGGTGGGGCTAGTCTCCCAGGTAGTGGAGGAGATGCCTGGTACGAGTGACAAGTGGGGAGTGTTGAAAGGGATCTGGTAGAGGGGAGTCAGGTGTCTGTGGCCTCAGCTGAGGAGGATCAGGAGAAGGATATGTCTTTTGATGATAGCAGCTGGTGACGACTCAATTTACAATCTAGAGGAGGTAAATGGGTTTCTGGATCAGACTTTTGGGAAATCTGTCAAATTGGCAGATTATTTTGATGTTGATAAGTTTGTGAGACCAATTGAGTGAGAGGAAGCGGTTTCGCTCGAGGAAATGTGTTACTGCTGTTGCAGCAGCAAAAGGTGGTGGGAAACATGGTCAGGTTAATAAGAGAAGATTAAAATAATGATGATGAAAATGCTTCATAGGGTGTCTTTTTTCTCTTTGGTTTCTCTGTGGTTTCTTCTGCTTTTCTTTTCTCTTTTCTACATGGAGGTACTAAGGGTAGGTTCTCTCAATATTAATGGGGGAAGGGACAGAAATAAGAGGGCTTGGGTATTAGACGTAATACAACAGAAAAGGCTTAATGTAGTTTTCCTACAGGAGACACATAGTGATGAGGAAAATGGGGTTGACTGGGGTATGTGGTGGGAGGGGCAGCGTATACTCAGTCATGGTACTTATTTCAGTGCTGGGGTCTCAATCTTGTTTTCCTCAGGTTTAGGGGTGACTATGGTATCTACAACAGAGATTGTCAAGGGTCGGGTTTTATTGGTCAAGGTGGATGTTGTGTTTTTTGAATGTTTATGCTCCTAATGAGGGTACAGATGTACAGATGTATTTGATCAAATAAAGGAAACCTTAAGACAGTGTGACCAAGAGGGGTGTATGGTTTTAGGGGGGACTGGAACTGGACAGTGGATTTTACTGTTGACCGCACTGCTGAAGAACCTCACCTGCGGTCAGCCACTTGCCTGTCTGGCCTATTAACTGAGTTTGAGCTTTCTGATGTGTGGAGAGTAAGGAATGCGAAAGTTAGGCAGTACACATGGCTAAAAGTTAATGTCGTGTCAGTGCAGCAAGGTTAGACAGCTTGTATGTATCTGAGCAATACTGTAGTAGGGTTGGAAGGTGTGACATTACTCCTGTGGGTTTCTCTGATCATCATATTGTTACTGTTGATATTCACTTGTCCTGTCCACGAAGGTCATCACCTTACTGGTATTTTAATGTTACATTGTTACATGTTTTGTGAAAGGTTTGTGTTGTTTTGGAGAAAATGGAGGGTTAAGAAAGGGAATTTTGAGTCCTTGAGACAATGGTGGGAGGTTGGGAAGGCCCAAATACCAGTATTTTGTCAACAGTATACTGCTCTGTCTCGTATTGAAGTGAAAGAGACTATCAAGGCCCTTGAACAGGACATCAAGTCTATTGAATTGAAGCTGCTCACTCAGAACGACCCTGGACTAGTCATGAACTTACAGGACAAGAGACATGAACTGAGGTCGTTTCTGCATGAAAGAGTGAAGGGTGCCTTGATTAGGTCTTGTTTCGCTTCCCTCAAGGATATGGATGCTCCTAGCACTTTTTTTAACCTAGGACAGTCGACATTGCAAAGTAAACAGATGGTCTGCCTTCGTCTCCCTGATGGGAAGGTGACCACGGATGACAGTGAAATGCGTCAACATGCCGTGGATTTCTACTCGGCCCTCTATAAGGCGGAGGATTGTGACTCTCTGTGTACTGAACAGTTGTTACACGGTCTTCCTCAATTGGGACCTGAGCAGAGAGTCGCATTGGACACTGACATTACACTGCAGGAGCTGTCCACAGCAGTTATGCAGCTCTCAACAGGCCGAGCCCCTGGCATCGATGGTTTACCATCTGAGTTTTATAAGCACTTTTGGGGGTCTATTGGGGATGATTTTAATGAAGTGGTGTGTGAATCTTTTCATGAGGGTTCTCTTCCTGTATCCTGTCAACGTGCGGTGCTTTCACTGTTGCCAAAAAAAGGGGGATTTGTCTCTCATAAAAAAATTGGAGACCTGTTGCTTTGCTGTGCGCAGAATATAAAATTGTTTCTAAATGTCTCTCAAACAGGTTGAAAGAGTATCTGGGGTTGTTGATCCACAAGGACCAGTCCTACTGTGTACCTGATCGCTCTATCATTGATAACTTGTTTCTGATAAGAGATGTTTTAGACATTTGTAAACTGCCTGATGTAAATGTGGGTTTACTTTCTTTGGATCAGGAGAAGGCTTTTGATCGTGTGGACCACCAGTACTTGTTTAAAACAATGAAAGCCTTTGGGTTTGGGGATGTTTTTTTGTCTGTATGCTGGGGCCTCGTGTATGGTGAAGGTGGGGGGTGGTTTGAGTTGCCCCATCCCTGTCCAAAGGGGCATCAGGCAGGGATGCACAATTTCAGGGCAGTTATATAGTCTGGCGATTGAACCAATGCTTTGTTTTTTAAGAGCGAAGCTTACTGGTTTCTCTGTGCCAGGTGTAATGAAGGGTCCCACGATAGCACTGTCTGCGTATGCAGATGATGTGATAGTTTTTATTACAGGGGGTGAGGATGTTAAGGTTCTCTCAAACGCTTTAAAGGTGTATGAGGGGGCCTCCTCAGCTAGAGTTAATTGGGGAAAGAGTGAATCGCAGGTCAGCTTCAAACGGGGTCCGCTCCACGGTTACCAGGGGGGCTTCAGTGGGGCAGAGATGGGATGAAGACTTATTTTTTTTCTAGGCTCTGATGTCTTTCAGAAAAAGAACTGGGAGGGTGTATTGGAGAAAGTGTTTGCCAGACTGTCGAGATGGAAATGGGTGCTGCCCCAGCTGTCTTATAGGGGAAGGGTCCTGGTAGCTAATAATCTTGCTGCCTCTACCCTGTGGCACAGACTAATGATTTTGCAGCCACCAAAGGGTCTGATACAAGAGCTTCAGAGGACCCTTGTCAATTTCTTCTGGTCTGGACAACACTGGATTAAAGCTGCAGCCCTGTACCTGCCACTCCACGAGGGTGGTCAAGGCCTGGTGGACATTTCCTCTAGAATCATGGCTTTCCGGCTTCAAGCAGCCCAGAGATTGTTGTACAGAGACGGTTCTAGCTGGGTCGAAACAGCCTACATACTGATGAGGAGAGCAGGCTGTTTGGGCTTAGACAAGCACCCTTTCCTCTTAAAGCTGGAGGGGGGTGATTTGCCTGGCCTGACTCCATTTTATGAGTCTGTTATGCAGGCTTGGAGAGGCCTTGTCAAGTCCCGTAAGGCCTGCACGCCACCAGGGATGTGGCTTTTTGAAGAGACTCTTTTTCACAACACTGCCATCCAGTCCCGTGTTTTGGGTTCAGCTAGCCTTCGTACCAAGCTGGGTCATCTGATGCGGAGCAGGAGCAGATCGTTGGAGGAGCTGGGAGAAAGAGCGGGGATCCGATCATCTCGCCTACTGAGGAAGGTCATCGCTGAGGTCTGCGACTCCTTGCCAGTGCTTCACCTGCAGTATGTGACTGACACTTCCAATTCTGATCGGTGAAAGGAGGGTCTGGAATATGTGTTCCCTGCACTGATTGTTAATGCTGCGATGGGGGCATTCGTGGAGGATGTGGGGATGCTGCTTTCCTTCAATACCCCGGAGCTGGGGAGTTCAAGGAGGTGGGAAAGAAGGCCATGTGTAGAATATGTGTAAAGGTGTCCCATGCCTCTTCCCTGGAAGGGGTCAAATCGACGAGGTGGGCGGGTGTGCTTGGTCCAGGTGCCTCTCCAAAAGGCTGTTGGCGATCATTATACAAACTGCCTATTGGTAAGAGGACAGCTGACCTCCAATGGAGGATAATACATGGAGCTATAGCCACCAACATGCATCTGGTACACCTGGATCCTACTGTTGGGGAGGGGTGTCCATTCTGTGCTGAGTCTGAAACTCTGGCACATCTGTTTTTACTGTGTCCCAGGTTGGTCGGGATGATTGACCTGATCACTGATTGGTTCTCAACGTTCTCTTTCCAACTGTATATATTTGGGCCAAAGTACAGGTTCAGTCAAAAGGGTGTAGTTGTGTTGCTTAATTTTGTGTTAGGGGTAGCAAAATTAGCGATATGGAAGACCCGAAAGAACAATATTCGGGGACAGGTGTCTGTGGATGTGGTGGGAATGCTAGAGGGAATGTTGGCAGCGAGACTAAGAGTTGAGTTTGCCTATTATAAATTTGTCAACAATATTGATCTGTTTTTGAGTATATGGGGTATTCAGAGGCTGTTGTGTTTAGTTACTGTGGAGAAGGAATTGGAGTTGTGTTTTTAATTGATGTGTAACTGGTGTTTTGTATGAGTATTTATTGTGTGGTGGGCCCCCAGACCCAATAAAGATTATTTGAAACTCAAAACTCTCTCTCTCTCTCCCTCTCTCTCTCTCTCTCTCTCTCTCTCTCTCTCTCTCTCAGTCCCTCTCTCCGTCCAATGTCGCCATGGTAACAGTGCTGAGTGCACCCTCTCTACACTCCCCCTTTCTCGCTCGTCTTATTCAGACCAGATCTGTTATTTCCAGCTCTATATTCAGATGCACCATTTGTATTCTATTCTATGTTATACTGGTATGAGAGAGGACTTGATAGTTTTTAGTGTTTTAGTTTTCTGTTATTTGTGTTTTTACAACGTGACTTTATAGCGTGACCTGTCAATAGTCTGAACTTTCTGAGATGATCACAGTTTTTAGATAAACAGGCCTCATAACTGCACAGCTATAAACGACTAATGTTATCATTCTCCTTCTTCTTCTTGTCTTTTTTGGCAGTAGCCCAACTACCATGTCCTCCTCAGTGACTGCTTCCTGTGAATAAGAGGACCAGAGCGAGAGCGTCCAATCACAATCAAGAGCCTCCACCAGCACATCTTTCCAGTGAGAGAGAGAGAAAGAGATAGAGGCCAAAGAGAGAGAGAGAGAAAACGAGTGCAGGAAGGAGAGGGGGAGAGAGTGAGAGCAGTCGATGGATGCTGTCCGGATTGAGGGGACAGCGCATTCTTCATTAACGAGGAAAAGAAAGATTTCAAAATGGAGTCGAAGGATAGAAACTCGGCGGCAGGTAAGTCTTACCTCAGCTGATGTAAATGTATACCTTGGTAACGCAATGGGGTCCCACTTTACATCAAGTGGCACTATAATCCATGTATTTACGTGGTTATTACATAGGCAGGTACAGTGTAATTACATTGCAGGTACACATTGTTAATAGTATTTACAACTCTTATACCCGAGTGCGCTTTGCACAATTTCAAAGATTTGCAAATAAAGTCACAATGAAGGTAAATGTGTCATCTAGAACAGCAGGTATGGCCTAGGGTGAGATGAAGCCAAATAAAATCAAACTGTTCAGATGTTATCGCAGGTGTAGCGAAATGCTTATGTCCCTAGCTCCAACAGTGTAGTAATACCTAACAATACAAACCAATACAGGCAAATACCATAAATGTAAAGAAAGGAATGAAGAAATATGGGAATATTAGAATGAGCAATGTCAGAGACTGGAATATAAATCTATATGTATATGATGGTGTGTATAGACATTATAGACACTATGTGAATAGAAAAGGTGTGTACAGCAGTAGTTGTATAGGATGAGCCTTGACTAGAATACAGAATGTAGGTATGAAGTGGGTAAAACAGTATGTAAACATGATTAACGTGACCAGTGTTCCATGACTCTGTACAAAGGGCAGCAGCCTCTAAGGTGCAGGGTAGAGTACCGGGTGGTAGCGGGCCAGTAACAGTGACTAAGTTCAGGGCAGGGTGCTGGGCAGAGGCCTACGTAAGCATCATGTAAAGGCACAGGTTTTAGCACCACTTCATGTACAAGGGGACCAGAGGGGTATACTATGGTGGTGGTGGTGGTAAGAAGAGGATAGGAACACTTATACTGTACAGGATTGATTGTATAAGCCTAAATGGTTGGTTGATTGATTGATTGATTTTCGACAATGAACGCAGAATGCACTGTTGAGCTTTGTTCCTGTATGTGCTGATGTTGCTGCTGTGTTCCTGCGCTGTGATTATGTATATTGAGTTGTGTGTGTGTGTGTGTGTGCGTGCGTGCGTGCGTGTGTTCTGTCTCATCGAGTGTGTTGTGTATTCTGCGCTAGCCCTGTCTATGCTGATTATGTGGGGGAGAGAGTGGTGTCATGGTCATGAATATGGAGCACATTGAGGTTCTCAGTGTAATTTGTTGTGTTCACCATCAATTCCTTCCCGTTAAGACGAGTCAGCAGTGTCGTCCAACCCCTCTTCCAAGGACACCTCATATAACCACTTATACACCTCATCTCTCTGCCTCTTTCTCTCTCTCTCTGCATCTCTCTCTCTGCCTCTATCTGCCTCTTTCTCTCTCTCTCTCTCTCTTTCTCTCTCTCTGTCTCTCTCTGCATCTCTCTCTGCCTCTGTCTCTCTCTCCTCCCTCTCCCTCATCTCTCCCCTTTCTCCCTCTTTCTATCTCATCTGATGATCTCTTGTCTCTACTGCACTTCTCACTTTTCTTCATCCTTGTCCCTCTACTTCTCATCCCTCCCCTCCCTCTCTCTCCTCCTCCTCCTCTGCCCTCCTCTCTAGGGATGGTTTGTGAGAAGGGGATCCAGATCCTCCTCACCACCGTGGGGGCCTTTGCAGCCTTCTGCCTGATGACGGTTTCTATAGGGACGGACTACTGGCTGTACTCCCGTGCCTCCATCTGCAACAGCACCCGCAACCACTCGGACGACCCCCACAACAAGGACAAGAAGGACCCCGGCGCCCTCACCCACTCTGGCCTCTGGAGGATCTGCTGCCTGGAAGGTAGGCTACTTAAATGCTACTGACACACAATCTTGGATATGTGGTTGGAGTGGGAGAGGATGGATAGAGTGTAGACGGAAGTGTGTGTGTGTGTGTGTGCGTGTGCGTGTGCGTGTGCGTGTGCGTGTGTGTGTGTGTGTGTGATGTTGGAGGGGATGAGTTAGGACTGGTTCCATTTGAGCCTTTTGTCCATTCTAGATTTAAAGGTACATGATGCAGAAATCACTCATTTCCTGGTTGCTAAAATTCTAATAGTTCGCCTAATTTCAGTTTATGTGACAAAACAAGCAGGAATCATTGTACCATCTAAACCGCTGTGAAATATATTTTCCATAACCCAAAAATATAGTATTTTCAGCTGTTTGAAGCTGGTGTACAAAACCGAAAGTGAAAGACGCAAAAACAAAACTTAAGAATGGGAAGCATAGAAATAGTTCATATAGAACAGATCTACCACTTCTTACTTTACTGACTTTATTGTCCCCATGGGGAGATTTTGTTGCAGTGTCATGTACATGTTTAAAGTGGCGTTTAATTATAAAACAAATTGACAATACAACTTTCATAACAGTTACATACCAATAAAAAGAGACTAGCCTGCTGGCCTTTCTGGGTTGATAGGAACATTAGCCAAAGCTATTTAGGAGGGATGTCACACCTGGCACAACTTATTGTCTAGTTCTGTTTTTCTTGCCGAGGGGTGCCCTATACCTGCGCCAGAGGGGAGTGATACAAAGTCTGGGTACAGGGCGTGTCTTGGGTCTAAAATGATTTTAAACTTGCATCAATGAGAATGATAGATCTATAACTCACATTTCTATGTGAATTTGGTTGGGTCACCCAAAAAGTGACATATTTAAGTTTTTATGAGATTAGATACTATAAATACTATGTATAATATATTGAATGTAATAGTTGGTTATATTGGTAATAGCTGGTGTCATGACGTTGGCCTCTTTGGGTATAGCAAACCCCATCCCCCTCTCCCTGCCTCCCCCTTGCCTCCTTCAACTAGGTTGCTGTGGTCAGAGAGACGTCGTAAATTCCTGAGGATCTCCTCATGGACACACAGTATAAGAGGCAGAGTAAATTTTCATAGAGGACAAAGGAATTCCTTCCACCTCACAGAACTTAAGGTACGAACAAATTTCATGTTCCCGGAGAAAGTATAAAAGATCGGTCCGTTTGTCACATCTTGGGGAAGCTCATGGGAGATGGTGTGGCCACATTACCATAACGCTGTTTATATAATAGCCCCCCTTGTTGTATAAGATGAATGAGTGAGTATGATACTGTTTGTATAATTGTGTAATATGATTTTGGACTGTCTTGATTCTAGCCATCCCGGATCCGGGATCGTGAATACAGCCTCAAGCTCATTACCATAACACAACGTTAACTATTCATGAAAATCGCAAATGAAATGAAATTAATATGCTAGCTCTCAAGCTTAGCCTTTTGTTAACAACACTGTCATCTTAGATTTTCAAAATATGTTTTTCAACCATAGCAAAACAAGCATTTGTGTAACAGCTAGCGCAGCTAGCGTAGCATTTAGCGTTAGCATTAGCAGGCAACATTTTCACAAAAAACAGAAAATCATTCAAATAAAATCATTTACCTTTGAAGAACTTCAGATGTTTTCAATGAGGAGACTCTCAGTTAGATAGCAAATGCTCAGTTTTTCCTGAAAGATTATTTGTTTAGGAGAAATCGCTCCGTTTGGTGCGTCACGTTTAGCTACGAAAAAAACCTGTATCCAGGAGTGTAATTATCCCCACAGCTCATTAGCATAACACAACGTTAACTATTCATGAAAATCGCAAATGAAATGAAATTAATATGATAGCTCTCAAGCTTAGCCTTTTGTTAACAACACTGTCATCTCAGATTTTCAAAATATGCTTCTCAACCATAGCAAAACAAGCATTTGTGTAACAGCTAGCGCAGCTAGCGTAGCATTTAGCGTTAGCATCAGCAGACAGCATTTTCACAAAAACCATAAAATCATTCAAATAAACTCATTTACCTTTGAAGAACTTCAGATGTTTTCAATGATGAGACTCAGTTAGATAGCAAATGCTCAGTTTTTCCTGAAAGATTATTTGTTTAGGAGAAATCGCTCCATTTGGTGCGTCACGTTTGGCTACCAAAAAAAAACGAAAAATCAGTCATCAAAACGCAGAACTTTTTTCCAAATTAACTCTATAATATCGACTGAAACATGGTAAACGTTGTTTAGAATCAATCCTCAAGGTGTTTTTCACATATCTCTTCATGATATATCGTTCGTTGAAAGCCTCCTCTCTCCTCTCAATCACTGGATGACTGCGTGCAGCTTGTAGATTACGCACCAATTTAGACAAAGGACACCGGGCGGACCCCTGGTAAATGTAGTCTCTTATGGCCAATCTTCCAATGATATGCCTACAAATACGTCACAATGCTGCAGACACCTTGGAGAAACGATAGAAAGGGCAGGCTCATTCCAGGCGCATTCACAGCCATATAAGGAGACAATGGAAAACAGAGCCTCAAAAATTCTGCCCATTTCCTGGTTGAAGTTTCATCTTGGTTTCGCCTGTAGCATGAGTTCTGTGGCACTCACAGATAATATCTTTGCAGTTTTGGAAACGTTAGAGTGTTTTCTTTCCAAAGCTGCCAATTATATGCATAGTCGAGCATCTTTTCGTGACAAAATATTGCGCTTAAAACGGGCACGTTTTTTTATCCATAAATTAAAAGAGTGCCCCCTATATCCAAGAAGTTAATGAAGAAAAATACAATTCCCTTTTGATTTGAACTAAATCAGAGGACCGCCCCTGAGCCCAGTTAGGGTCAGGCCTCCTGGGACAGCCCTTTTTCGGCCCTTCCGAATAAAACCCCCACTCGGGTTTTCGATCAGCAGACCGAGCTTACCTCAATTACGAGATGGCTAAAGGTTGCAGACCATGTTTTTCTCCATTAGGAGGACAAAGGTTGTAGACCATTGCTGAATCTTTTAACCATACCACGTGGTTAAACTCTTAGACTATCGATACCGATTAAGAATAAGAACAAGTCTTTGATATTAATTACTAGTCTGCAGCTAGGAATTCGGTATCATTGAACGCGAAGAACGACAACCGCCAAAACATACATTCTATAATGAAACGAATGAATGTCACTCTGAACTATCCACTTCAACCACAACAGAGAGAGAGGGGGAGAGAGACGGAGAATTCTACAAAATAAATGAACTTTTCACCAGCGATCACGACACACTGAGCGTAAATATATATATTGATTGCAATTGTTCCCGAATGAGTGAGCGTTCAAGTGCAAAGGATAAGCATTTCAATTGTTATAATTATCACTTTGTAGTGACTTCTTAGTCGACCCCCACTTCCCCTTTTGTCTAACAAGCCGCGATGCCGGTTTAGCCCACTAGGGCACATTCTCCTATCATTTCTTGTAACCACATTTACCTTGTTTGTTTGTTTGTTTTTGCATTTCTGTGAATTTCTTAGTTGGTAATAAATAAATGATTTAAGACAATTGATGTATGGATGACTCATAGTGAAGACTGGGTTCGTGCAGATAACCAACAATTTACAACGTTTGGAATGAGACTAACGTGAGGTAAAGTAAATCATTCATTAATCAGAAGACTATGGATCAGATATGAAAATATCTGAAACGTTATATTAGGAAATTATAACCTTGTAATCTGAATATTTTTCCTTGGTGCCCCGACTTCCTAGTTAATTAGTTGGTGCCCGACTTCCTAGTTAATTACTAATTACAGAGAATCTTTGATAAAAAATTAAGTCTTCAGTTAATGATAGTAAAGACACGACACTGGTAATAGTTGGTAATAAATGCTAATAGCTAGTAATAGGTGGTAATATAGGTAATAGGTGGTAATAGCTGGTAATAGCTGGTAATAGTTGGTAATAGCTGGTAATAGTTGGTAATATAGGTAATAGTTGGTAATAGCTGGTAATAGTTGATAATAGCTGGTAATAGCTGGTAATAGTTGATAATAGTTGGTAATAGCTGGTAATAGTTGGTAATAGTTGGTAATAGCTGGTATGATCAAAGTAAGAACTGTGGCCATTTTGGATCTGATGCAATTCCAGTGCAGACCTCATGTCTGTGTCCTAATGCACTACTAAAGGAATAAGGACTGAATGGAATGGAGGGTCCATTACAGGGAAGCTCATGGTTGATGTTGTGCAGTTGTTTCGTGTCATGAGAGTGAATGGATGGTATGTTACCATATGTTTCAGTGGAATTATGTAGTCAGCAGTGCTGCCGTAAAGGTCATCACTCAGCAATGTACATGCTGAGTTTATGAGCTCCTTGGAAGATCTGGAACTTGGAAATGCTGGATGAGCAAACTCTTTCCTAGACTTTCCCAGTGGACTGATGTTTCTGTTGAATGATTTCCAAGGAGCATCAAGTCAATTGTTTTTGGTCACATACACGTGTTTAGCAGATGTTATTGCGGGTGTAGTGAAATGCTTGTGCTTCTAGTTCCTACAATGCAGCAGTATCTTACAAGTAATATCTAATAATTTTGCAACATATACCTGTAACCCTCTCACCAGGCTCGAATTTGACTCAAGATATTACCTTACATAGAATATCTCAACAGCATGGGATGTTAGGAGAGAAGGACGTCTCCAATAAGAATCCCTGTTGTAAACTAGCTAGGGTGATGACAACTAGGGTATTAACTTCAGATGGAATGATTATAGGTTTCTGTTATTGTATAAAGATATACTTTCCCATGCATTATATTCAATTGAAACAGTAAATGACTCCACCAATACATAAGGTTCAAGATGTGTATTATTACATTTTCAATGCACCACATCGAAATACATAAAAGTAATAATGCCCAATGAGTCGTGCACAACACATGTCCAAATGATTTCAAGCTTTCTTAACCCGTTGGCACGCGTTGGAGCTCAACAACAACAACAATGATGACACACTTAAAGTCCAGAAGCACCCCACCGTTGTGGTTACTCACTACTCGTAGGTATTCCCTCTGCGAAGTGTGGCAGTTCTGTGCAGGTTTCCTCACAAGATCCACAGCAAACACAGCTATCAATGCAGACAGTACTCTTTAGCAGTAACACGATATCCCATGGGAACATGAACTCGTTAATCTTTCCCAAGCAATTCTCTCTGTGTCACATGATGCTAGGCTAACCTCAAGGCTGTCAAATACCTCCACGATGAGAATGTCGCTTCAGTCTTTTCTAAGTCTTTCTTAACAAAATGATAACAACTCTCTGATCAAATAAAATCGGTATGTCCCTTCAAAACTCAGTAGGTATGGGTTTTGTTCTATCTATTGTTCTACTATTGTTCTATTGTGTTCTATTATCGTCTTCTGTTATAATTCTTCTTCACCAACGGTCATAATGTAACGTTCATCCTTTTCTCAACGCCTCTCTCCCTCTTTTTTTCCCGCAGGCCTCCCGTTGTTAAGCCACAGCTTAACAAGCGACCTTATTGGTCAAAACTTAAACTTAAGAGTAAACCAGCCTATTCACTTATACATTAAAGAAATATTTCTTCAAAAGAAATGCATTAACAACATTACAATTCGGGAGCAATTCAATCACCTTTTAAATCTAATACCAATTAATTATAACAAATTAACTTAATCCCAATACACAGAAACCTACGTAAAGGAATGGAATTAAGAATATATAAATATATGAACGAGCAATGTCAGAGTAGCATAGACTAACATACAGTAGAATAGTATAGAATACAGTATATACACTACCGTTCAAAAGTTTGGGGTCACTTAGAAATGTCCTTGTTTTTGAAAGAAAAACACTTTTTTTTTTGTCCATTACAATAACATCAAATTGATCATAAATACAGTGTAGACATTGTTAATGTTGTAAATGACTCTTGTAGCTGGAAACAGCTGATTTTTTAATGGAATATCTACATAGGTGTACAGAGGCCCATTATCAGCAACCATCACGCCCATGTTCCAATGGCACGTTGGGTTAGCTAATCCAGGTTTATCATTTTAAAAGGCTAATTGATCATTAGAAAACCCTTTTGTAATTATGTTAGCACAGCTGAAAACTGTTGTTCTGATTAAAGAAGCAATAAAACTGGCCTTCTTTAGACTAGTTGAGTATCTGGAGCATCAGCATTTGTGGGTTCGATTACAGACTCAAAATGGCCAGAAACAAAGACCTTTCTTCTGAAACAGTCTATTCTTGTTCTGAGAAATGAAGGCTATTCATTCAAGAAATTGCCAAGCAACTGAATATCTCGTACAACGTTGTGTACTACTCCCTTCACAGAACAGCGCAAACTGTCTCTAACCAGAATAGAAAGAGGAATGGGAGGCCCTGGTGCACAACTGAGCAAGGGGACAAATACATTAGAGTGTCTAGTCCTCAACTAGCAGCTTCATTAAATAGTACCCGCAATACACCAGTCTCAACGTCAACAGTGAAGAGGCGACTCTGGAATTCTGGACTTCTAGACAGAGTTGCAAAGAAAAAGCCATATCTCAGACTGGCCAATAAAAAGAAAAGATTAAGATGGGAAAAAGAGCACAGACACTGGACAGAGGAACTCTGCCTAGAAAGCCAGCATCCTGGATTCCTGCCACTCTGGATCATTACACCGGATCATTCCCCCGGATCAACGCAGCTAGCTAGCTGCAAACAAGTGGCTGCTGTTAGCTCTGTCCCAAAGCAGCACCATCTAACTTTGAGCTATCCTCGAGCTAGGCCCATATACCAGCTAATTCTAGGGATACATTACCTCCTTTGCACTTTATTGTTGACACGGAGCCCCACCGATCCATCATGACTGGACTGCCGCCGTGATTGCCCGATGTGGTCTCAACAGGCTATTCTGTTACGATGTCGCCAAAGAACCATCTACTAGCCCCCGCCCGCTAGCTTTTCTGAACACTGTGTCTCCTGCTCACTTAGCATAGTAGTGACTACCAAACAGTACCCTGGCTCACCTATTGCTGTTCTTTTGACCCTATGATCACTCGGCTACACAGCTAATGCCCCCTGGACTGTTTAAATAAAAATAAGTACCTCATTTTGTTTACTTGTCGGCCCCAGCCTCGAACTCAGGTCCTGTATGTACCTAACTGACCCGCTCTGCCCATTCATTGACTTCTGTAACCATAAAAGCCTTGGTTTCATGCATGTTAGCATCAGAAGCCTCCTCCCTAAGTTTGTTTTATTCACTGCTTTAGCACACTCCGCCATCCCTGATGTCCTAGCTGTGTCTCAATCCTTGCTTAGGAAGGCCACCAAAAATTCTGAAATTTCCATCCCCAACTATAACATTTTCAGCCAAGATAGAACTGCCATAGGGGGTGGAGTTGCAATCTACTGCAGAGATAGCCTGCAGAGTTCTGTCATGCTATCCAGGTCTGTGCCCAAACAGTTTGAGCTTCTACTTTTAAAATCCACCTTTCCAGAAATAAGTCTCTCACTGCTTCCTCTTGTTAGGGACCACCCTCAACCCCCAGCTGTGCCATGGACACCATATGTGAATTAATTGCCCCCCATTTATCTTCTGAGTTTGTACTGTTAGGTGACTTAAACAGGGATATGCTTAACACCCTGGCCGTCTTACAATCTAAACTCGATGCCCTCAATCTCACACAAATTATCATGGAACCTACCAGGTACAACCCTAAATCCGTAAACACGGGCACCCTCATAGATATCATCCTGACCAACCTGTCCTCTAAATACACCTCTGCTGTCTTCAACCAGGATCTCAGCAATCACTGCCTCATTGCCTGCGTCCATAATGGGTCCGCGGTCAAATGACCACCCCTCATTACTGTCAAACGCTCCCAAAAACACTTCAGCGAGCAGGCCTTTCTAACCGACCTGGCACGGGTATCCTGGAAGGACATTGACCTCATTCCGTCAGTAGAGGAGGCCTGGTTATTCTTTAAAAGTGATTTCCTCACCATCTTAGATAAGTATGCCCATTCAAAATAAATTTAACTAAGAACAGGTATAGCCCTTGGTTCACTCCAGACCTGACTGCCCTTGACCAGCACAAAAACATCCTGTGGCGTACTGCATTAGCATCGAATAGCCCCCATGATATGCAACTTTTCAGGGAAGTTAGGAATATACACAGGCAGTTAGGAAAGCAAAAGCTAGCTTTTTCAAGCAGAAATTTGCATCCTGTAGCACTAACTCCAATATGTTCTGGGACACTATAAAGTCCATGGAGAATAAGAGCACCTCCTCCAAGCTGCCCACTGCACTGAGGCTAGGTAACACGGTCACCACCGATAAATCCATGATTATCGAAAACTTCAACAAGCATTTCTCAATGGCTGGCCATGCCTTCCTCCTGGCTACTCCAACCTCGGCCAACAGCTCCCCCCCCGCAGCTACTCGCCCAAGCCTCTCCAGGTTCTCCTTTACCCAAATCCAGATAGCAGATGTTCTGAAAAAGCTGCAAAACCTGGACCCGTACAAATCAGCTGGGCTTGACAATCTGGACCCTCTATTTCTGAAACTATCTGCCGCCATTGTCGCAACCCCTATTACCAGCCTGTTCAACCTCTCTTTCATATCATCTGAGATCCCCAAGGATTGGAAAGCTGCCGCAGTCATCCCCCTCTTCAAAGGGTGAGACACCCTGGACCCAAACTGTTACAGACCTATATCCATCCTGCCCTGCCTATCTAAGGTCTTCGAAAGCCAAGTCAACAAACAGGTCACTGACCATCTCGAATCCCACCGTACCTTCTCCGCTGTGCAATCTGGTTTCCGAGCCGGTCACGGGTGCACCTCAGCCACGCTCAAGGTACTAAACGATATCATAACCGCCATCGATAAAAGACAGTACTGTGCAGCCGTCTTCATCGACCTTGCCAAGGCTTTCGACTCTGTCAATCACCATATTCTTATCGGTAGCCTCGGTTTTTCTAATGACTGCCTTGCCTGGTTCACCAACTACTTTGCAGACAGAGTTCAGTGTGTCAAATCGGAGGGCATGCTGTCCGGTCCTCTGGCAGTCTCTATGGGGGTGCCACAGGCCCGTCCTTGGACATTGTGCTATCTAACCTCCAAACGAGCTTGAATGCCATACAACACTCCTTCCGTGGCCTCCAACTGCTCTTAAACGCTAGTAAAACCAAATGCATGCTTTTCAACCGTTCGCTGCCTGCACCCGCACGCCCGACTAGCATCACCACCCTGGATGGTTCCGACCTACAATATGTGGACAACTATAAGTACCTAGGTGTCTGGCTAGACTGTAAACTCTCCTTCCAGACTCATATCAAACATCTCCAATCTAAAATCAAATCTAGAGTCGGCTTTCTATTCCGCAACAAAGCCTCCTTCACTCACGCCGCCAAACTTACCCTAGTAAAACTGACTATCCTACCGATCCTCGACTTCGGCGATGTCATCTACAAAATAGCTTCCAATACTCTACTCAGCAAACTGGATGCAGTTTATCACAGTGCCATCCGTTTTGTTACTAAAGCACCTTATACCACCCACCACTGCGACCTGTATGCTCTAGTCGACTGGCCCTCGCTACATATTCGTCGCCAGACCCACTGGCTCCAGGTCATCTACAAGTCCATGCTAGGTAAAGCTCCGCCTTATCTCAGTTCACTGGTCACGATGGCAACACCCACCCGTAGCACGAGCTCCAGCAGGTGTATCTCACTGATCATCCCTAAAGCCAATACCTCATTTGGCCGCCTTTTGTTCCAGTTCTCTGCTGCCTGTGACTGGAACAAATTGCAAAAATCGCTGAAGTTGGAGACTTTTATCTCCCTCACCAACTTCAAACATCTGCTATCTGAGCAGCTAACCGATCGCTGCAGCTGTACATAGTCTATCGGTAAATAGCCCACCCAATTTTACCTACCTCATCCCCATACTGTTTATATTTATTTACTTTTCTGCTCTTTTGCACACCAATATCTCTACCTGTACATGACCATCTGATCATTTATCACTCCAGTGTTAATCTGCAAAATTGTAATTATTCGCCTACCTCCTCATGCCTTTTGCACACAATGTATATAGACTCTCTTTTTTTCCTACTGTGTTATTGACTTGTTAATTGTTTACTCCATGTGTAACTCTCTGTTGTCTGTTCACACTGCTATGCTTTATCTTGGCCAGGTCGCAGTTGCAAATGAGAACTTGTTCTCAACTAGCCTACCTGGTTAAATAAAGGTGAAATAAAAAATAAAAATAAAAGTATGTTCTCGTTGGCTGGCCCTCGCTACATATTAGTCGCCAAACCCACTGGCTCCAGATCATCTATAATTCTTTGCTAGGTAAAGCCCCATCTTATCTCAGCTCACTGGTCACCATAGCAGCACCCACCCATAGCAGCACCCACGCGCTCCAGAAGGTATATTTCACTGGTCACCTCCAAAGCCAACAACCCCCTTTGGCCGCCTTTCCTTCCAGTTCTCTGCTGCCAATGACTGGAATGAATTGCAAAAATCACTGAAGCTGGAGACCTATATCTCCTCACTAACTTTAAGCATCAGCTGTAAGAGCAGCTTACTGATCATTGCACCTGTACACAGCCCATCTGTAAATAGCCCACCCAACTACCTCATCCCCATATTGTTATTTATTTTGTTGCTCCTTTGCACCCCAGTATCTCTAATTGCACATTCATCTTCTGCACATCTATCACTCCAGTGTTTAATTGCTAAATTGTTATTATTTCGCCACTGTGGCCTATTTATTGCCTTACCTCCCTAATCGTACTTCATTTGCACACACTCTATATAGACTTTTCTATTGTGTTATTGACTGTACTTTTGTTTATGTGTAACTCGGTGTTGTTTGTGTCGCACTGCTTTGCTTTATCTTGGCCAGGTCGCAGTTGTAAATGAGCACTTGTTCTCAACTGGCCTACCTGGTGAAATAAAGTGTGTATATAGGCAGCAGCCTCTCTATGCTAGTGATGGCTGTTTAACAGTCTGATGGCCTTGAGATAGGAGCTGTTTTTCAGTCTCTTGGTCCCAGCTTTGATGCACCTGTACTGACCCCACCTTCTGGATGGTAGCGGGGTGAACAGGCAGTGGCTCGGGTGGTTGTTGTCCTTGCTGATCTTTTTGGCCTTGTGACTTCGGGTGCTGTAGGTGTCCTGGAGGGCAGGTAGTTTGCGCCCGGTGATGCGTTGGGCATAAGAACAACAGCTTTAGAGTGGATTCACATGAAGTTAAAGAGAAGAGGTCTGAACTGTGTCTGTGCAGAGAGCTAGTACAGTACAGGCACTTTATCTATGAACACTGGATGTTTGTGGAGATTGTAATTTCTACCCTTCAAATGAATTTCTCATAAGGATACCACTTCATCCCTGAACTAAGGATGACCCCAGTGGTGAAGTAGGTAACAGGAGCTGATGGTCTAGATGTACAGTATACAGTGTTCCTCATGTTCCATTGTGTCAGCAGATCAGGAAGTTGAAATCACCTGAAAAGAACCCCTCTCATCTCACCCCATTCCTTCCATCACTGTATTTAATATATAACCTACCTTACACGCATCACCCACTAGCACTGTGCTCACCAACCATGTGTTGGAAACCTGATTCAACTAGATCCTTCAAGTCTTTGTTAAGCTGAATCAGGTATATTACAGCTGGCCCTACAAACTCACTGCAGACCCTGCTGCCCAACCCTGCACCAGCCCAGCGATTTAGCTGACGGGATCTCTGAAAATGACAGTAGCCATCACGCCATCTTCACTCAGTCACTTTATAATACATTAAACTGCTCTGACATACAGGCTTTACAAGGACAGCAGCATTTATAATGGATAGGACATTAAACTGCTAGTTGAAGACGTACTGGACAGAATTTAGTTGAAGACAGGGGGAAGACAGAATAGGACAGGTTGACAGGACTGGATAGGACAGAATAGGACAGTAGTTGAAGACAGGACAGGACTGGATAGGACAGAATAGGACAGTAGTTGAAGCTGAATGAATGGTGTTAGCTAGCTGCCGTATGTTTGTAGTCCCATCACTACTCCTCTATAAGGCATGCAAGGTAAGTCCCATCCTTGGCCTGGTCATTGTGCAAAGCTCATTTATCCTCATCTCTAAGCTTCCTGATAACAAAGCAGCCAATTAGAGATAAGCCCCAGCCCTCACAGCATTGCTCTGTCTGTCTGTCTGTCTATCTGTCTGTCTGTCTCTGCTCTCTCTCGCTCTTCTCACTAACTCCCTCTTACTATGCCTCTCTCTCTCTGCTCTCTCTCGCTCTTCTCACTAACTCCCTCTGTCTCTGCCTCTCTCTGCTCTCTCTCTTTACTCTCTCTCCCTCTCTGCTCTCTCTTTACTCTCTATCTGCCATCTCTCCCTCCCTCTCTCTGCTCTCTCTCTCTGCTCTCTCTCTTTACTCTCTCTCTGCTCTCTCGCTCTTCTCACTAACTCCCTCTGTCTCTGCCTCTCTCTCTGCTCTCTCTCTACTCTCTCTCTGCCCTCTCTCCCTCCCTCTCCCTCTCTGCTCTCTCTCTCTCTTTACTCTCTCCGCCCTCTTTCTCTCCCTCTCTCTCTCTGCTCTCTCTTTCTCGCTCTTCTCACTCTCTCCCTCTGTCGTCTCTCTGCCTCTCATACCTCTGTCTGCTATCTCTCCCTTTACGCTCTCTCTTCCCTCTCTCCCTCTGTCATCTCTCTGCCTCTCTCATACCTCTGTCTGCTATCTCTCCCTTTACGCACTCTCTTCCCTCTCTCCCTCTGTCTTCTCTCTGCCTCTCTCATACCTCTGTCTGCTATCTCTCCCTTTACGCTCTCTCTTCCCTCCCCGCTATTTCTCTCACTCGCTCTCTCTTTCTTTTCCCCTCTCTCGCTCTCTCTCTCTTTCTTTTCCCCTCTCTCGCTCTCTCTCTCTTTGTTTTCCCCTCTCTCGCTCTCTCTCTCTTTCTTTTCCCCTCTCTCGCTCTCTCTCTCTCTCTCTCTCTTTCTTTTCCCCTCTCTCGCTCTCTCTCTCTTTCTTTCCCCTCTCTCGCTCTCTCTCTCTCTCTCGCTCTCTCTCTCTCCTCTCTTTCTCTCTCTCCTCTTTTTCTCTCTCTTCTCTCTTTCTCTCTGTGGTGCAGTGGAGCCTTCAGTGCTTTGGTATGGCTTAGAGGTCAAGTATCCTTGATGTCCGTAGAGTATTGAGTCAAGATGGGTGCTCAGAAGCCGTGCAGTGATGCAGTGAACTGTAGGTGCAACGGAAACAGAGGACATATTGGCTCTAAAAGATTTAAGCCCGCGGGTGGATGTCACACCTTGCTGTGTTAGGGGCTGAAGGAGTGAGTGGATGGGGTATTATCTGATTCGGCAGGTTGAGAGGATTCCAGATTTGTATTTGTATTTATTTGTACCTTTATTTAACCAGGCAAAATACTAGTAGGTCAGTACAGTCTCTCCCTTAGCTTTTAGTCAAAGGCCCCTAACATCACATTGTGGGCTGCAAATATTCAATATTCAACTAAAACCAATGGAGAGCAAGAGTTTTATGTGCATGGCATCAGACAAGCCACCATTCAACAGCAGTGATATGAGTGTTGATGCTTTAGATTGAATGCTGTTGTGGTGCTGGTTCAAATAGAGAACACTGATCTTTGGGGTAGTACTTAGAGGCAGCCTCTACTGCCCATGTAGGTCAGTGTCACCCTCCAGTACTTTTCTTACAGAGTTACCAGGTAAGTGAATGGAAGTGAGTGAAACTCAGGTCATTTTGGCTCTATCCAGCTGTGTCTCTATTTCAGGAGTAGTAAGTACAGCTGTAGAGTAGTTGCTCCCTAGACACTGGTTTTCCCACCTAATGGTTGGTTTAGAGCCAAAATGGCGTCTGTCAGGGGGTTTAGCTGACACTCTGTGCCCCCATCTCTTTCTTTACAGACAACAACCATGGAAATAAAAGAACTATGAGAAAGAGACAAGCTCACCCCACATCTGTCCTTCTCTCCCTCCTCCGTCTGTGTCTCATCATTCCATCACTCCAACTCTCTCACAATCCATCCATCAGCCAGCACCAGTCGTGTGCTGTCATCACCGTGCGTCCGTCCGTCCATCTGTCTGTCTGCAATAGAGCCACAAGACCCCAGCGGGTAGCTATCTGTCTGCCTGTCTGCCTGTATGGATGGCTCTCTGTGTTGGGGTGTGTGTGGGGGTGAGTTAGTGTGTTCATTCAGTTACTGCATGCTCTTATTCAGAAAGGACCACAGTGAAATTACTATTGAGTGAATATTGGTAGCTGTGGTTCACTCTAAATAAAACCTTTCTTATTAGAACTATACATACATATATGCTGGTACCCTTTCTACATTAAATTAGTCTTTTTCTACCCAGCACCTGATGACAAATCATGTATGTATGTGAGTGTGATACTAATGAGATACTGCATGATCTTAACGGGTCAAGGACATCTGATCTAGAATCAGTTCCTAAGGGCAGAGAGTGTGGATGTTTTGTGTTGAGGATGCGTACTGTTCTGTCCTCAGACCTACCTGGGAAGGGTGAACAATGACAGGACAGAACCTGAGGCACAACCAGTCTGCAGTTTCTCTCATGCCTTATTCTCTTCCTCTTTCTCTATTGCTCTCTTTTTATATGCTAATATAAACTGCTGTTTCTTTTTCTGATGAATCTCTGTGGAGTGGAGCTGATGCATGTGCTGATGTGTGTGTGTGTGTGTGTGTGTGTGTGTGTGTGTGTGTGTGTGTGTGTGTGTGAGATAGAGTATTCTGTTCTAACACCCACCCCCACCCCCTCCTCTCTCTCTCTCTCTCTCTTTCAGGGGTGAAGAGGGGAGTGTGTTCTCAGATCAACCACTTCCCTGAGGATGCTGACTTTGACCATGATGGGCCTGAGTATGTTCTACGTAAGTCAACATCTGATGGACCGGAGGAGGTGGAGGTGGAGGTGTTATTAGTCACATGAGCCAAGTACAACAGGCCTTACCGTGAAATGCTTACTTACAAGCCCTTAACCAACAATGCAGTTCAAGAAAGAGTGAAGAAAATATTTACCAAATAAACTAAAGTAAAAAATGATAAAAAGTAACACAATAAAATAACAATAACGAGGCTATATAAATGGGGTACCGGTACCGAGTCAGTGTGCGGGGGTACAGGTTAGAGGTGACTTGTACATGTAGGTTGGGGTGAAGTGACAATGCATAGATAATAAGCAGTGAGTAGCAGCAGTGTAAAAACAAATGGGTGTCAATGTATTTGATGAATTGTTCAGCAGTCTTATGGCGTGGGGGTCGAAGCTGATAAGGAGCCTTTTGGACCTAGACTTGGTGCTCCGGTACCGCTTTCCGTGCGGTAGCAAGAGAACAGTCTATAATTTGGGTGGCTGGAGTCTTTGACTATTTTTTGTGGTCTAAAATGAAAATCATTTGAATCAGGTGTGTTGGGCAGGACTGGAACAAAACCCTGCACATACTGACGCCACCCCCAGGACGGGAGTTCCCCATAACTGATACACAGCCGTAACTCATCCACCACTGTAAACCACTTTTTACAGAAGCCTTAGACCACATAGAGTAGTTAGATCTCACTCCTGAAGACCGGGAGAAAATAAGCTGTGTTTGAATTAAACATGTTAGTGTTTGTATGAAGTTGAGGGATAATGTGCTGCCCTAGTTCACGGGTGTTCCTCCAGGCCACACCTATGTGGGTGTTCCATGCCGCACTATGTGTGCCCGCCCCACAATGCAGCAGGAGAAGACTGTGTACTGTTCACTATGTAGCCTCGGCATTTGGCTGGCATTTACTTTGGCATTTCTGTCCTCTGGCCTATGTCCTAGATGGGAGTGTGTGTGTGTGTGTGTGTGTGTGTGTGTGTGTGTGTGTGTGTGTGTGTGTGTGTGTGTGTGTGTGTGTGTGTGTGTGTGTTCCGTCCTGGGGGGTATCAGAGTTGATGCCTCTTGGGAATGAGCTGATACAATTAAACACTCACTAGCTTGGCCACATGGTAATTCATTTGCTCACAGCAGAATACAGCTGTTTATTTCTCATCCTCTCCCTCCGATTCTATCTGCTACTTTGACCTTTTCTCTTTCCCCTCTTCTCTCTCTTTATCACCCACTTCCCCTCTCTCTCTTCTTCTCTCTCTTCTTCTCTCTCTTCTTCTCTCTACTTCTCTCTCACTTCCCCTCTCTCTCTCTTCTTCTCTCTACTTCTCTCTCACTTCCCCTCTCTCTCTCTTCTTCTCTCTCTTCTTCTCTCTCTTCTTCTCTCTCACTTCACCTCTCTCTTCTTCTCTCTCTTCTTCTCTCTACTTCTCTTTCACTTCCCCTCTCTCTCTTCTTCTCTCTCTTCTTCTCTCTCTCTCTTCTCTCTTTTTATCATCCACTTCCCCCTCTCTCTCTTCTTCTCTCTCACTTCCCCTCTCTCTCTCTTCTTCTCTCTCACTTCCCCTCCCTCTCTCTTCATCACCCACTTCCTTCTTCTCTCTCTCTCTTCTTCTTCTCTCTTTCTTCTCTCTCTTCTTCGCTCTCACTTCCCCTCTCTCTCTCTTCTTCTCTCTCTTCTTCTCTCTACTTCTCTCTCACTTCCCCTCCCTCTCTCTTCATCACCCACTTCCTCTCTCTCTCTCTTCCTCTCTCTCTCTTCTTCTCTCTCTCGTCCTCTCTCTCTTCTTCTCTCTCTTCCTCTCTCTCTTCTTCTCTCTCTCTTCCTCTCTCTCTTCTCTCTCTTCTTCTCTCTCTCTTCTTCTCTCTACTTCTCTCTCACTACCCCTCCCTCTCTCTTCATCACCCACTTCCTCTCTCTCTCATCTTCTTCTTTCTCTCTCTTCCTCTCTCTCTATTCTTCTTCTCTCTCTCTTCCTCTCTCTCTTCTTCTCTCTCTCTTCCTCTCTCGCTTCTTTTCTCTCTTCTTCTCTCTCTTCTTCTCTCTACTTCTCTCTCACTTCCCCTCCCTCTCTCTTCATCACCCACTTCCTCTCTCTCTCTTCTTCTCTCACTCTCTTCTTCTCTCTCTTCTTCTTTCTACTTCTCTCTCACTTCTCCTCCCTCTCTCTTCATCACCCACTTCCTCTCTCTCTCTTCTTCTTCTCTCTCACTTCCCCTCCCTCTCTCTTCATCACCCACTTCCTCTCTCTCTCTTCTTCATTTCTCTCTCTTCCTCTCTCTCTCTTCTTCTTCTCTCTCTCTCTTCTTCTCTTCTTCTCTCTCTCTTCTTCTCTTCTTCTTCTCTCTCTCTTCTTCTCTCTCTCTTCTTCTTCTCTCTCACTTCCCCTCCCTCTCTCTTCATCACCCACTTCCTCTCTCTCTCTTCTTCTTCTCTCTCTCTTCTTCTTTTCTCTCACTTCCCCTCCCTCTCTCTTCATCACCCACTTCCTCTCTCTCTCTTCTTCTCTCTCTCCCTTCCTCTCTCTCTTCTTCTCTCTCACTTGTTCTCTCTCACTTCCCCTCGCTCTCCCCGTCACTGTCCCGTCACTGTTCTGTCCCTCTCTCTCTGTAGGTATGGTCAGGGCTTCCAACATCTTCCCTATCCTCAGTGCTATCCTGCTGTTGATGGGAGGGGTGTGTATCGGTCTCAGTCGCTTCTATAAGCACAAGAGGAACATCGTCCTGGGAGCAGGCATTCTCTTTGTGGCTGCAGGTGCACTAACTAACTCCTGTCAGACCTGTCTGTGTGTCTGTGTATGTGTCTGTGATGATCTCTGTGTCTTTAAGTGTCTATCTAAGTCTCTTAGTATGTATACATATGTTTATGTTCTGTTGATGTAAAGTCATGTCTCTCCTCCTGCTCTCCTGTTCTGGATAACATGACAGAGAGAGAGAGAGAGTGTGTGTGTGTGTGTGTGTGTGTGTGTGTGTGTGTGTGTGTGTGTGTGTGTGTGTGTGTGTGTGTGTGTGTGTGTGTGTGTGTGTGTGTGTGTGTGTGTGTGTCTCTGTGTGTGTGTGTGTGTATATATCCTCATCTGTGTGTGTATATATATCCTTGTGTATTTGTTTCTGTGTGTGTGTGTGTGTATATATCCTCATCTGTGTGTGTATATATATCCTTGTGTATTTGTGTCTGTGTCTGTGTGTGTGTGTGTGTGTGTGTGTGTGTGTGTCTCTGTGTGTGTGTGTGTGTATATATCCTCATCTGTGTGTGTATATATATCCTTGTGTATTTGTGTCTGTGTGTGTGTGTGTGTATATATCCTCATCTGTGTGTGTATATATATCCTTGTGTATTTGTTTCTGTGTGTGTGTGTGTGTATATATCCTCATCTGTGTGTGTATATATATCCTTGTGTATTTGTGTCTGTGTCTGTGTGTGTGTGTGTGTGTGTGTGTGTGTGTGTCTCTGTGTGTGTGTGTGTGTATATATCCTCATCTGTGTGTGTATATATATCCTTGTGTATTTGTGTCTGTGTGTGTGTGTGTTTGTATATCCTCATCTATCCCCTGTCTCCCCCAGGTCTGAGCAACATCATCGGTGTGATCGTGTACATCTCTGCAGCGCTGGGAGACATCTCCCCTAAGAAGGACGAGGACAAGAAGTGGCAGTACAGCTACGGCTGGTCCTTCTACTTCGGAGGCCTGTCCTTCATCATGGCTGAGATGGTGGGCGTTCTGGCCGTCAACATCTACATCGAAAAGAACAAGGAGCTTCGCTGCCGCTCGCGCACTGACATCTTCAAGGGGACCACGCACGCCATGCTCCGCCTCCCCAGCTACCGCTTCCGCCGTCGCTCCCGCTCCTCATCCCGCTCTACTGACCCCTCACGCTCCCGAGACCCCTCGCCGGTGGGGGGAGGCGGGGGGAAGAACTTTGGCCTGCCCCCCTCGGCCATGCTATCCCAGGGGCCCATGTCTGTGGCCACGCTGCCCAACCCTCACTCTCGCTCCCATCCCTGGCGGGGGCGACATCTCCCTCTACACTCTGTCCCGCGACCCCAAGCTGGCTGGCCTGCCCCCCATGTACGGCACCGTGGACCGCGCCACCCTCTACCAGCTCCACAACTGCTTCCCCAAGGACGGTGGAGGAGGGGGAGGAGGGGGTGTGATGATGAGCGGCACACTGCCCTCTCTGAAGTCCCACAACCCTTCGCTGTCCCAGAATTCCTCCAACTCCAACGCACCCATGGGCAACTCGGTGGGCTCGGGGCCCCCACCCTTCTCCTCGTCCACGGTGGAGAGAGAACGAGGGATGGGAACGCTGGACAGGCTAAAGGGAGATAGAGAGAGCAACTCCAATACGCTCAACAGGAAGACAACACCCGTGTAGAGAGGAGGGGGGAAACGCTGGACAGGCTAAAGGGAGATAGAGAGAGCAACTCCAATACGCTCAACAGGAAGACAACACCCGTGTAGAGAGGAGGGGGAGAGAGGGAGGGAACGCTGGACAGGCTAAAGGGAGATAGAGAGAGCAACTCCAATACGCTCAACAGGAAGACAACACCCGTGTAGAGAGGAGGGGGAGGGGGAGGGAACGCTGGACAGGCTAAAGGGAGATAGAGAGAGCAACTCCAATACGCTCAACAGGAAGACAACACCCGTGTAGAGAGGAGGGGGGAGAGAGAGGAGGGAACGCTGGACAGGCTAAATGGAGATAGAGAGAGCAACTCCAATACGCTCAACAGGAAGACAACACCCGTGTAGAGAGGGGGAGGGAGGGAACGCTGGACAGGCTAAAGGGAGATAGAGAGAGCAACTCCAATACGCTCAACAGGAAGACAACACCCGTGTAGAGAGGAGGGGGGGGAGGGAGGGAACAGGGAAGGAAGAGAGAGAGATATAGAGGAGGGGATTGGGATAAAGGAGTATTAAAGGGTATTGACAGAAAGGAATGGAGAGGAGAGAGAGAATCTTTTTCACTGTTATAATTAGTCTACAGTATCTCACTGAGAAACAAAAGAAAACAAGTAATAATTACAACAATAATGAACTTTCACACCAAAACTATTTTACTATTTGAACGCACTAGAAATGATTTATTTTGTTAATGATCCAACGCGATGAACCTTGGGCTACTATTTTAAACAATCCACTTTCTTTAGTGCAATACTAACTCTGATTTAACAAGATTCTATTTGACATCAATTGTTGTTGTGATTATTATTAGCGTTATTACGAGCTAGCTCTGTTTGCAATGCTATCGTTTTTGAATGATGATTTGATTTGTATAATTTTCACTCTGATTTTGGATCCTGACGACGTTTACTGTGAATTTCTTAAACACAGACACGCTGGTATGATCAGTGGGCTGTGTAACTGTGTCATTGGTGTCAAGCATGAGTGTCTACAACGTATGAGAAGATGAGTGTGTATTATGATTTATATGATTTAATTATTATCTAATAATAATAAATAATATATCATGTATTATTATTACTATTATTACAACTTGTTCTTTGGTGGAGTTCAGTTAATTTATTTTTACCTCTATTTTGATTTTCTACCCCTTGGTTCTAACACACAGTTAAGTTGTGTGAATACTGTACATTGTCTTCCAATATTGTAACTGAAGGCTACAATAAGTGAGTGACTGAGGCAACTGAGCAACTTCAGTGTTATTCTGAGTCTGTTTTCTATGGGCCTATGTTAGTCTGAGTTCCATTCTAATCAATGTTAGCAGTAGTCGTAGCTGTAGTCGTGTTGAAGATGTTTGTTTTCTGGGCATTAACAGAAACCTCTGTCTTGAGAAGAGAAACTGATATATTTGTACAGAGAAAACAGGTGAAACTTGTCACCTGGAGAAAAGAAGAGAAAAATGTATTCATTATTTTCTACAAGCAAGAGACCCAAAATGATTCTTTAGAACAGACACAACAGACATGCTATCCATCCATTATTAAAATGAAATTGACAATGAAATAAATGTGGGGACAGAGGTGGGGGGTTAAAATACGCTATAGAGAACTTTTGAAATGAAACATGTACATTGTAATTAACGCATACCTATATTTGCAAACTCTATAGATACTTTCTTTAGGACCTCTGGTATGAAAACAATGTGTGTATTTTGGGAAGGGGAGGGGAGGGTGATGCGTTTTTGATCCTCTGTATGGTTCAGGCTACCCCCCAGTTCTCATGGGGTGCGCTGCCTCTCCCCCCTGCCCTGCCCCACCCTGCCCTGCCCTGCCCTGCCCTGCCCTGCCCTGCCCTGCCCTGCCCTGCCCTAGCTGTTTTGGGCATGTCTTCTCCTCTGTCACATGACCCATGACAGAATCGCCATGGAGACGAACATCCGAACCCCACCCCCAAAGAAAAACTCTCACTGTGCTTCCCACGTGACCCTTGAACTTTGACCTTTTGACCCCTTCTGTTTATGTTGATGAGAATGTATACAGGTGTAAACACTCTCCTGCACCTCATTTATTGTGTGATGGCAGAACTGGGATGGACACTATTGGACACCACGCTACATTACAGACTGGGGAAAGGAAATGAAACCACCTGACGCTTCCACATTCTTTTGGATTTTATTTTCTTCTTTTTTATTTCATTTGAGAGAAAAAATAATAATGTGACAAAACTGCACACAGATAGTATACATATTGCCCACATAAATGCTATGTAGTTGAGAATAGATATATCTAGACAAAATGATTATGGTTTATCTAAATGTGTGATAAACTCAAACACTGTATTGCACGAAGTTTATAAAAAAAAACAGTAACAGACCGATTTACAGACTGATTCTTTTTTTCTTTAAAGGAGTGACATCATGAGATGATCAAGGGATTTAATTTTTATTTGATTTTTTATTTAACCTTTATTTAAGCAGGTAGGCTAGACCTGGCCAAGATAAAGCAAAGCAGTGCGACACAAACAACAATACAGAGTTACACATGGAATAAACAAACATACAGTCATTAACACAACAGAAAAAAAGTGTATATACAGTCAGTGCAAATGAGGTAAGATAAGGGAGGTAAGGCAATAAATAGGCCATAGTGGCAAAATAATTACAATTTAGCAATTAAACACTGGAGTGATGGATGTGCAGAAGATGAATGTGCAATTAGAGATACTGGGGTGCAATTAGAGATACTGGGGTGCAAAGGAGCAACAAAATGAAATGACAGTATGGGGATGAGGTAGTTGGGTGGGCTATTTACAGATGTACTATGTACAGGTGCAGTGATCTGTGAGCTGCTCTGACAGCTGGTGCTTAAAGTTAGTGAGGGAGATATGAGTCTCCAGCTTCAGTAATTTTTGCAATTCGTTACAGTTATTGGCAGCAGAGAACTGGAATGAAAGGCGGCCAAACGAGGAATTGGCTTTGGGGATGACCAGTGAAATATACCTGATGGAGCACGTGCTACTCATAGTTGCTGCTATGGTGACCAGTGAGCTGAGATAAGGCGGGGCTTTACCTAGCAAAGACTTATAGATGACCTGGAGCCAGTGGGTTTGGCGACTAATATGAAGTGAGGGCCAGCCAACGAGAGCACACAGGTCGCAGTGGTGGATAGTATATGGGGCTTTGGTGACAAAACAGATAGACTGCATCCAATTTTCTGAGTAGAGTGTTGGAGGCTATTTTGTAAATGACATCGCCAAAGTCAAGGATCGGTAGGAAAGTCAGTTTTACGAGGGTATGTTTGGCAGCATGAGTGAAGGATGCTTTGTTGCGAAATAGGAAACCAATTCTAGATTAAATTTTGGATTGGAGATGCTTAATGTGAGTCTGGAAGGAGAGTTTACAGTCTAACCAATTACCTCGCTATTTGTCAGAACCGTCCAGAGTAGTGATGCTGGACGGGCAGGCAGGTGCTGGTAGCGATCGGTTGAAGAGCATGCATTTAGTTTTGCTTGCATTTAAGAGCAGTTGGAGGCCACGGAAGGAGAGTTGTATGGCGTTGAAGCTCGTCTGGAGGTTAGTTAACACTGTGTCCAAAGAAGGGCCAGATGTATACAGAATGGTATCGTCTGTGTAGAGGTGGATCAGAGACTCACCAGCAGCAAGAGCAACATCATTGATATATACAGAGAAAAGAGTCGACCCGAGAATTGAAACCTGTGGCACCCTCATAGAGACTGCCAGAGGTCCAGACAAACAGGCCCTCTGATTTGACACACTGAACTCTGTCTGAGAAGTAGTTGGTGAACCAGGCGAGGCAGTCATTTGAGAAACCAAGGCTGTTGAGTCTGCCGATAAGAATGTGGTGATTGACCGAGTCGAAAGCCTTGGCCAGGTCTATGAATACGGCTGCACAGTATTGTCTCTTATCGATGGAGGTTATGATATCGTTTAGGACCTTGAGCGTGGCTGAGGTACACCCATGACCAGCTCAGAAACCAGATTCAATAGCGGGATGGAGAGAGAGAGAGAGAGAGAGAGAGAATAGCGGGATGGAGAGAGAGAGTTTGCGAGAATGACAGACAGAGAGAGACTTGACACAACTTTAGACCTAAGGTGTGAAAACATTTATTTGCACTATACAGTGCAGTATCCTGTTAATGAATGTGACCACAATATTTTATTTATTTACTTTATTTTAACAGGAATTTTTGTATTATTTATTAAACTAGGCAAGTCAGTTAAGAACAAATTCTTATTTACAATGACGGCCTATACCGGCCAAACCCGGACGACGCTGGGCCAATTGTGCGCCGCCCTATGGGACTCCCAATCACGACCGGTTGAGATCCAGCCTGGAAAAGAGGTGGTGATACTACATTTGTCAGCCAAAATCTCAAATTTCACACTCTGAGGTTCACTTACACCTGGTACAAGCCAGCAGTGCTTGGATTGCTCTTGTCAAAGAGGCTGTGCAGAACTATTAAACAGCTATATATACTTTCTGAACACCGTGTCATGTGTCAGCACTGGTTTCAGTTTCTGCTCACTGGAGGGCTAGAGTGTATGTGTGTTGGTGGTCTCCCTTGGACAATTAGTGTAGAGGGGGTCCAAAAGAAAGGGATCCGACATGGAAGAAGGCTCTAGGACCGTTCTGATAAATTACACCACCTCTGGGCCAATGGGGTGAGGGCAACAGAGGTGGGGGCTTGGGAAGGGGAGCTCCCCGAGAGACAGGAGAGAAAGTGGGGTTGGGAGAGGTGGGGGTGCACGTGCATGTAAGGGTGAGGGTAGCGGTGAGGCACATAGTTTACATTCATGGATAAGGTTTCTCAACCTCTGCAGTGCAACTGGGATGAGCAATGTACTAATTTTAGAGAGAGAGAGTTGGGGGGGGGGTACGTCTGTTGGTAAGGGTTCAAAAATGGGTTGCATTTAAGTTAGAAGGGAGAAAAGGACTCGTAGACAAGACAAAGTAGGAGAGTGTTTCTTATGTCAAATCTATTTATTTCAAAAGCAAACCCATTGAGACATACATATGATCATAGGACCATTTAGGCACAATGTGTATTTCCCCAAACACACATGTAGGTAGAGAAAGACAAGGTGGGCTTTATTAAGACAAATAAAACACATGATGAAAAAAGGGTTTGAATAAGCTAAAAACTAAAAACACCCCCCTAAGCTTGAACAAAAGGCTACAGTGTGCAGGTATAAATAAAATATAAACACATATTTTATATACAGAGCTGTGCTTGTAAAGTGAGTCCATACAATACTTCCATACATACATTCAATCATTCACACATTCTTACTTAAAAACAGCATTCATTCATGTGGACAATGTGTAGATAATAAATAGATAATATATTATTTCTAGGTATTAAGTGTAAGACGTCATAATCATTCATAATAGATTAATAGTGACAACCTGCAAGGCGTTTCATGTAGCAGGGATGGCTATGCCACTTCCTGGAAACAATATAGCATCTCCTCCCTTAGCAACGGTAGTGACCTACATGTTACCATGGTTACCACATTACCATTTCATTGGCTAAGTAACACTATCAATAAGTAATGGTTAGTACATAGTTCATAGTACAGACAGGATGCTGCACCCCACTGCTGGGTCTTTATCTACAACTACAGTGTGGTTGGCGTTGTGTTTAAAGAACTAGTTCAATAACTAAATGACATATTGGTTTCCTTACCCTGTTAACAGTCAATGGACACGTTAAGACATCAATCCATGCTTTGGTTTTGTTTAACCCAGCATTACCCCCCTGGTAAAGACCGGGTTCTGCTTAGAAACATTGCTTGTTCTTTGGTAGGTCATCAGAAACTTCTAAAAGCTATAGGTTGGTCATGATGCCAAAACGTGGAGAAGTTGTGGTCTACGTAGTGTTTTCTGGTAAGGTCGCAGGCTTTAGGGCAGGCTTGTAGAGTTCTAGGCACAGTTAGTGAGCATCATTGTTATCGCATTAAGTAAACACTGTGTCGACCTACAAGTTAGTCAGCCTTTCAGTCTAGTTTGACAATATAACTGACAATATAAACAGGGGTCTCCAACTCAACCCCTGGGTGGCATCAGTGTCTACTGGTTGTAGTTGTTCTGATCAGTGTCTGATTTATACCTGACAACTAAAGCCAGCAGACTGACAATATAAACAGGGGTCTCCAACTCAACTCCTGGGTGGCATCAGTGTCTACTGGTTGTAGTTGTTCTGATCAGTGTCTGATTTATACCTGACAACTAAAGCCAGCAGACTGACAATATAAACAGGGGTCTCCAACTCAACTCCTGGGTGGCATCAGTGTCTACTGGTTGTAGTTGTTCTGATCAGTGTCTGATTTATACCTGACAACTAAAGCCAGCAGACTGACAATATAAACAGGGGTCTCCAACTCAACTCCTGGGTGGCATCAGTGTCTACTGGTTGTAGTTGTTCTGATCAGTGTCTGATTTATACCTGACAACTAAAGCCAGCAACTAAATCCCTCGAGGACTGGAGTTTGATTACAATCCTGATATAAAACTAAACATTTTTCCCCCAGTTATGTGCTTTTGGGGCTCTTCTGGGCCTCCATTGTGCTAGGTAGTGCTGCTGTTGCATTGAGGCAGACATTTCTCCCAGGAGCTATAGGGGAGGGAGAGGATCAGGAAAAGGATTCCCCCTATGATGAGGATGGCCCCAGCGAAGCCCACACAGGTCACGGACCAGGAGAGCTCATGGTGGAGCGGTATGGAGTGGTCAGATGACAACAGGGCCAGCACTGACTGGTGAAACACCAGTATAGACAGCAGGACCAGTAGACCTGTGGGAGAGAGGGAGGGAGGAAGGAAGTGGGGATGGGGAATGGATGTAGAGGGAGGGAGAGGGGGAGAAGGAGTAGGAAGGTGAGACGGAGAGTAGGTATGAGGGGAGAGAGAGCTATACAAATTGATGGAAAGTGGTGTTGAGGGAAAAGCATACAATGTTATAAAATCCATGTACACAAACAAGTATGAGGCAGAAAACACATTTCTTTCCACAGGGCCGTGGGGTGAGACAGGGATGCAGCTTAAGCCCCACCCTCTTCAACATACATATATATATATTTTTTTTTGTTGCAAGTTTTCCAACTTACAAAGCATGTAGAGGTCTGTACTTTTTATCATAGGTACACTTCAACTGTGAGAGACGGAATCACAAAAAAAATCCAGAAAATCATTTTGTATGATTATTAAGTAATTAATTTGCATTTTATTGCATGACATAAGTATTTGATACATCAGAAAAGCAGAACTTAATATTTGGTACAGAAACCTTTGTTTGCAATTACAGAGATCATACGTTTCCTGTAGTTCTTGACACAGGTTTGCACACACTGCAGCAGGGATTTTGGCCCACTCCTCCATACAGACCTTCTCCAGATCCTTCAGGTTTCGGGGCTGTCGCTGGGCAATACGGACTTTCAGCTCCCTCCAAAGATTTTCTATTGGGTTCAGGTCTGGAGACTGGCTAGGCCACTCCAGGACCTTGAGATGCTTCTTATGGAGCCACTCCTTAGTTGCCTTGGCTGTGTGTTTCGGGTCGTTGTCATGCAGGAAAATGCTCTTACTGAGGGAAGGAGGTTGTTGGCCAAGATCTCGCGATACATGGCCCCATCCATCCTCCCCTCAATACGGTGCAGTCGTCCTGTCCCCTTTGCAGAAAAGCATCCCCAAAGAATTATGTTTCCACCTCCATGCTTCACGGTTGGGATGGTGTTCTTGAGGTTGTACTCATCCTTCTTCTTCCTCCAAACACGGCGAGTGGAGTTTAGACCAAAAAGCTCTATTTTTTTCTCATCAGACCACATGACCTTCTCCCATTCCTCCTCTGGATCATCCAGATGGTCATTGGCAAACTTCAGACGGGCCCATCCCAGCCTTGTGCAGGTCTACAATTTTATCCCTGATGTCCTTACACAGCTCTCTGGTCTTGGCCATTGTGGAGAGGTTGATTGAGTGTGTGGACAGGTGTCTTTTATACAGGTAACGAGTTCAAACAGGTGCAGTTAATACAGGTAATGAGTGGAGAACAGGAGGGCTTTTTAAAGAAAAACTGTGAGAGCCGGAATTCCTACTGGTTGGTAGGTGATCAAATACTTATGTCATGCAATAAAATGCAAAATAATTACTTAAAAATCATACAATGTGATTTTCTGGATTTTTGTTTTAGATTCCATCTCTCACAGTTGAAGTGTACCTATGATAAACATTACAGGCCTCTACATGCTTTGTAAGTAGGAAAACCTGCAAAATCGGCAGTGTGTCAAATACTTGTTCTCCCCACTGTATATATATATCAACGAATTGGTGAGGGCACTAGAAGAGTCTGCAGCACCCGGCATCACCCTACTAGAATCTGAAGTCAAATGTCTACTGTTTGCTGATGATCTGGTGCTTCTGTCCCCAACCAAATCATGATAAAACAAAAAGATAATTACTTGACACATTGGAAAGAATTTACAAAAAAAACAGCAAACTGGAATGCTATTTGGCCCTACACAGAGAGTACACAGACCACTGTGACTGACCCAAATTAAGGAAATCTTTGACTGTGTACAGACTCAGTGAGCATAGCCTTGCTATTGAGAGAGGGAGCTGTAGGCAGACCTGGCTCTGAAGAGAAGGCAGGCTATGTGCACACTGCCCCAAAATGAGGTGGAAACTGAGCTGCACTTCCTAACCTCCTGCCAAATGTATGACAATATCAGAGACACATATTTCCCTCAGATTACACAGACCCACAAATCATTCGAAAAACAAATCCAATTTTGATAAACTCCCATATCTATTGCGTAAAATACAACAGTGTGCCATCACAGCAGCACTATTTGTGAACTGTTGCCACAAGCAAAGGGCAACCAGTGAAGAACAAACACAATTGTAAATACAACCTATATTTATGTGTATTCATTTTCCATGTTGTACTTTTCACATCATTACAACACTGTATATAGACATAATATGACATTTGAAATATTTGTATTCTTTTGGAACTTTTGTGAGTTTAATGTACATTTTTGATAGTTCATTTCCCTACAGGGAGGTCTAAGTCTATACCCAGAATAGGGACTGCTCTCTTTGTAGTCTATTTCCCCTTACCTGATAGGATGAAGCAGAAGGAGGCGGGCTTGAGGAAGAAGGGCACTCCTTTACTGAGGGACATGGTGATACAGATTGCTCCCATCACCATCATAGACAGAGCTATCATTGCTAGGATAGCAGCCGCTATGTTCAGGTCTGGGAGAGAGAGGGGAGGGGGAAGAGAGAGGGGGGAGACAGAATGAGAGGAGGAGGAGAGAGGGATGGAGAGGAAGTGAATAGAGGGAGAAGTGGTTAGAGAAAGAGTGAAGAGGTGTTGGAGAGGAAGACAGGGGAGAATGAGGGAGGGCAGAGTTACACCTCAGTGAGCATTGTGCATCTGAGAGTGACATCACAGGGAATAAATACAGCACTGTGAGAAAGAGAGAGAAGGTGAGAGGGAGAGAAGGAGGGGGAGAGAGGGAGAGAGAAGGTGAGAGGGAGAGAAGGAGAGAGAAGGTGAGAGGGAGAGAAGGAGAGGGAGAGAAAGAGAGGGAGAGAGGGAGAGAAGGAAGGGGAGAGAGGGAGAGAAAGAGAGGGAGAGAGGGAGAGAAGGAGGGGGAGAGAGGGAGAGAAAGAGAGGGAGAGAGGGAGAGAAGGAGAGGGAGAGAGGGAGAGAAGGAGGGGGAGAGAGGGAGAGAAAGAGAGGGAGAGAGGGAGAGAAAGAGAGGGAGAGAGGGAGAGAAGGAGGGGGAGAGAGGGAGAGAAAGAGAGGGAGAGAAGGAGGGGGAGAGAGGGAGAGAAAGAGAGGGAGAGAGGGAGAGAAAGAGAGGGAGAGAGGGAGAGAAGGAGGGGGAGAGAGGGAGAGAAAGAGAGGGAGAGAGGGAGAGGGAGAGAGGGAGAGAAGGAGGGGGAGAGAGGGAGAGAGAAGGTGAGAGGGAGAGAAGGAGAGGGAGAGAAAGAGAGGGAGAGAGGGAGAGAAGGAAGGGGAGAGAGGGAGAGAAAGAGAGGGAGAGAGGGAGAGAAGGAGGGGGAGAGAGGGAGAGAAGAGAGGGGGAGGGAGAGAGGGAGAGAAAGAGAGGGGGGGAGAGAGGGAGGAGGAGGGGAGAGAGGGAGAGAAAGAGAGGGAGAGAGGGAGAGAAAGAGAGGGAGAGAGAGAGGGAGAGAAGGAGGGGGAGAGAGGGAGAGAAAGAGAGGGAGAGAGGGAGAGAGGGAGAGGGGAGAGAAGGAGGGGAGAGAGAGGAGAGAGAGAAGGTGAGAGGGAGAGAAGGAGGAGGGAGAGAGGGAGAGGGAAGGTGAGAGGGAGAGAGGAGAGAGGGAGAGGGAGAGAAGGAGAGAAAGAGAGGGAGAGAGGGAGAGAAAGAGAGGGAGAGAAAGAGAGAGAAGGTGAGAGGGAGAGAAGGAGAGGGAGAGAGGGAGAGAAAGAGAGGGAGAGAGGGAGAGAAGGAGAGGGAGAGAGGGAGAGGGAGAGAAAGAGAGGGAGAGAGGGAGAGAGGGAGAGAAGGAGAGGGAGAGAGGGAGAGGGAGAGAGGGAGAGAAGGAGGGGGAGGCGGAAGCGGAAGCGAGATTTAAGATGCTGACTTACTCTTGTGGGTCGTCTTATTAAATATGACTGCGTTGTGTCCATTGGTGAAGAATTTGAAGTAAGTGCAGTTGGATTCTGAGAAGAGAAACAGAGAGGGAAAATCACACACACAGAGTATATTGCTGGTCCCTGTGCATCCATCCCCTCTGTCCTCCTAGACATGAAGACACATTTTATCTGTTGTGTCGTGGGAGCACCAAGAGAAACACTGCTCACTGCTCTACACAGTCCCATATTCACAGCACATATGGTGCCACGAGAGAGAAGGAGAGAGAGAGGGGTGATGGAAGAGAGGGAGAAGGAGAGATAGAAAGAGGGGGCAGGTGGAGAGAAAGCAAGACATTTGTAAAGGAGTTAGGGCCAGAAGGAGAGAGAGAGAGAGAGAGAGAACGCAGAGAGCATGAGAAAAAGGGGGAAGGAGAGATAGGGAGTGATAGAGTGGGCAGATGGAGGGAGGGGTGAGAACAAAGAGAAAGAGGGAGACAGATGAGAGGGAGGTGAACGAGATGAAGGAAGGAAAAGAGAAGATTACAGGGGCTTGGTTAATACTGCATTAGACAGACACTCTTCCTCTCTCTGCCTTTATATATTTACAGTGGGGCAAAAAAGTATTTAGTCAGCCACCAATTGTGCAAGTTCTCCCACTTAAAAAGATGAGATGCCTGTAATTTTCATCATAGGTACACTTCAACTATGACAGACAAAATGAGGGAAAAAAATCCAGAAAATCACATTGTAGGATTTTTAATTCATTCATTTGCGAATTATGGTGGAAAATAAGTATTTGGTCAATAACAAAAGTTTATCTAAATACTTTGTTATATACCCTTTGTTGGCAATGACAGAGGTCAAACGTTTTCTGTAAGTCTTCACAAGGTTTTCACACACTGTTGCTGGTATTTTGGCTCATTCCTCCATGCAGATCTCCTCTAGAGCAGTGATGTTTTGGGGCTGTTGCTGGGCAACACAGACTATCAACTCCCTCCAAAGATTTTCTATGGGGTTGAGATCTGGAGACTGGCTAGGCCACTCCAGGACCTTGAAATGCTTCTTACGAAGCCACTCCTTCGTTGCCCGGGCGGTGTGTTTGGGATCATTGTCATGCTGAAAGACCCAGCCACGTTTCTTCTTCAATGCCCTTGCTGATGGAAGGAGGTTTTCACTCAAAATCTCACGATACATGGCCCCATTCATTCTTTCCTTTACACGGATCAGTCGTCCTGGTCCCTTTGCAGAAAAACAGCCCCAAAGCATGATGTTTCCACCCCCATGCTTCACAGTTGAGTTTTTACCAAAAAGTTATATTTTGATTTCATCTGACCATATGACATTCTCCCAATTTCTTCTGGGTCATCCAAATGCTCTCTAGCAAACTTAAGACAGGCCTGGACATGTACTGGCTTAAGCAGGGGGACACGTCTGGCACTGCAGGATTTGAGTCCCTGGCGGCGTAGTGTGTTACTGATGGTAGGCTTTGTTACTTTGGTCCCAGCTCTCTGCAGGTCATTCACTAGGTTGCACCACAGACTGTCCAGGAGTTGGCGGATGCTTTAGTCCAGGTCTGGGAGGAGATCCCTCAGGAGACCATCCGACACCTCATCAGGAGCATGCCCAGGCGTTGTAGGGAGGTCATACAGGCACATGGAGGCCACACACACTACTGAGCCTCATTTTGACTTGTTTTAAGGACATTACATCAATGTTGGATCAGCCTGTAGTGTGGTTTTACACTTTAATTTTGAGTGTGACTCCAAATCCAGACCTCCATGGGTTGATAAATTTGACTTCCATTGATAATTTGTGTGTGATTTTGTTGTCAGCATTCAACTATGTAAAGAAAAAAAGTATTTAATAAGGATATTTCATTCATTCAGATCTAGGATGTGCTATTTTAGTGTTCCCTTTATTTTTTTGAGCAGTGTATATTCTCTCATCCTCTGCTGCTCTTCCTCTCTCTCTCCTTTATATAAATATATTCTCTCATCCTCTGCTGCTCTTCCTCTCTCTCTCCTTATATAAATATATTCTCTCATCCTCTGCTGCTCTTCCTCTCTCTCTCCTTTATATAAATATATTCTCTCATCCTCTGCTGCTCTTCCTCTCTCTCTCCTTATATAAATATATTCTCTCATCCTCTGCTGCTCTTCCTCTCTCTCTCCTTTATATAAATATATTCTCTCATCCTCTGCTGCTCTTCCTCTCTCTCTCCTTATATATAAATATATTCTCTCATCCTCTGCTGCTCTTCCTCTCTCTCTCCTTATATATAAATATATTCTCTCATCCTCTGCTGCTCTTCCTCTCTCTCCTTTATATAAATATATTCTCTCATCCTCTGCTGCTCTTCCTCTCTCTCTCCTTTATATAAATATATTCTCTCATCCTCTGCTGCTCTTCCTCTCTCTCTCCTTTATATAAATATATTCTCTCATCCTCTGCTGCTCTTCCTCTCTCTCTCCTTATATATAAATATATTCTCTCATCCTCTGCTGCTCTTCCTCTCTCTCTCCTTATATATAAATATATTCTCTCATCCTCTGCTGCTCTTCCTCTCTCTCTCCTTATATATAAATATATTCTCTCATCCTCTGCTGCTCTTCCTCTCTCTCCTTTATATAAATATATTCTCTCATCCTCTGCTGCTCTTCCTCTCTCTCTCCTTATATATAAATATATTCTCTCATCCTCTGCTGCTCTTCCTCTCTCTCTCCTTTATATAAATATATTCTCTCATCCTCTGCTGCTCTTCCTCTCTCTCTCCTTATATATAAATATATTCTCTCATCCTCTGCTGCTCTTCCTCTCTCTCTTTTATATAAATATATTCTCTCATCCTCTGCTGCTCTTCCTCTCTCTCCTTTATATAAATATATTCTCTCATCCTCTGCTGCTCTTCCTCTCTCTCTCCTTATATATAAATATATTCTCTCATCCTCTGCTGCTCTTCCTCTCTCTCTCCTTTATATAAATATATTCTCTCATCCTCTGCTGCTCTTCCTCTCTCTCTCCTTTATATAAATATATTCTCTCATCCTCTGCTGCTCTTCCTCTCTCTCTCCTTTATATAAATATATTCTCTCATCCTCTGCTGCTCTTCCTCTCTCTCTCCTTTATATAAATATATTCTCTCATCCTCTGCTGCTCTTCCTCTCTCTCTCCTTTATATAAATATATTCTCTCATCCTCTGCTGCTCTTCCTCTCTCTCTCCTTATATATAAATATATTCTCTCATCCTCTGCTGCTCTTCCTCTCTCTCTCCTTTATATAAATATATTCTCTCATCCTCTGCTGCTCTTCCTCTCTCTCTCCTTTATATAAATATATTCTCTCATCCTCTGCTATATAAATATATTCTCTCATCCTCTGCTGCTCTTCCTCTCTCTCTCCTTATATATAAATATATTCTCTCATCCTCTGCTGCTCTTCCTCTCTCTCTCCTTTATATAAATATATTCTCTCATCCTCTGCTGCTCTTCCTCTCTCTCTCCTTTATATAAATATATTCTCTCATCCTCTGCTGCTCTTCCTCTCTCTCTCCTTATATATAAATATATTCTCTCGTCCTCTGCTGCTCTTCCTCTCTCTCTTTATATAGAGATATATATATGAGATAGATAAATATATTTTGCTCTCGTCCTCTGCTGTTCTTCCTCGATCCCCCTGTCTGGTAGTCACCCCTGCATACTCTGTGTGGTCAGAGACACAGAGGGACCCACAAACACACAGCCACACACACATGTTTGTTTTACTATCCATGTGAGGACCAAACAACTGATTCCCATTCAAAATCCTATTTTCCCTAACTTTAACCCCAAACCCTACCCCTAAACCTTAAGGAAAAAGGTTATTTTAGGCTGTTTGACTTCTGGTCACCACAAGGACAGTAAAACCAAACACACACACAAGTACAAACACATACAGCAGACTCTCCTATCAACCTTAATGCTATTCTGTCTGCAACACTGGTGCGTTACAGGAAACCTGTATATTATGACCACAGATTTATAGTGAGATCTACCTCTCAAGCTCTCCACCTGTCTACCTGTCCACCGGTCCACCTGTCCACCGGTCCACCTGTCCACCGGTCCACCTGTCTACCTGTCCACCTGCCCTCCTGTCCACCGGTCCACCTGTCCTTCTGCCCTCCTGTCCACCGGTCCACCTGTCCTTCTGCACTCCTGTCCACTAGTCCACCTAAGTGGCTTAGTCAGTTAGTCAGAGGTTATGGTAATGTACAGTAGCAGTGAGTGTTGTATGATGTATTAGTTGGTCTGGCACTGACAGACAGTGACAGAGAATGACTGTGATGTTGTTTCCCAGGGACAGGCGCCAGGGGCATGTAAACATGAATGTGAAATAGAGACGCACAGATGGAGAAACAGTTGTTTTTCTCCAAACATGAGAAGTCCACACACACACACACAGCAGAGCCTGTCTGTCAGGCGCTGTGGGCCAACAGTGTTTTGAAGCACGGAGACAAGGAAGTGTCAGAATAGATACTGACTCTACTCCAACACACAGACCGTCATCGTAAACACAGATGTTTATCTGCTAGACAAGACACACAAGGTGAGTCAGACATAGATGTTTATCGACTAGACATCCAAGGTGAATCAGCCCTCTAAAATACCGGAGGCTGATAAACAATGCACCAGATGGATATAGCGTGTAATCTACATTGTAATAGATATGAACATTCATAGGATTCATCCATCCTAATAAAACAAGCTAAATCAAGTCTGCAAAATGAAATAAAGCTATTTTATATTTATACAATGTAGAATATATATACATCCTATTAAAAACAATACATACATCATTGCTATTGTATCAAAGCCAACCACTCCTAGCCTGGGTTGTGCCGTGGTGGAGATCTTTGTGGGTTATACTCGGCCTCGTCTCAGGATGGTAAATTGGTGGTTGAAGATATCCCTCTGGTGAGGGGGATGTGCTTTGGCAAAGTGGGTGGGTTTATATCCTTCCTGTTTGGCCCTGTCCGGGCGTATCATCGGATGGGGCCATAGTGTCTCCTGACCCCTCCTGTCTCAGCCTCCAGTATTTATGCTGCAGTAGTTTTTGTGTCGGGGGGCTAGGGTCAGTCTCTTATATCTGGAGTATTTCTCCTGTCTTATCTGGTGTCCTGTGTGAATTTAAGTATGCTCTCTCTAATTCTCTCTTTCTCTCTTTCTTTCTCTCTCTCGGAGGACCTGAGACCTAGGACCATGCCTCAGGACTACCTGGCATGATGACTCCTAGCTGTCCCCAGTGCACCTGGCTGTGCTGCTGCTCCAGTTTCAACTGTTCTGCCTGCGGCTATGGAACCCTGACCTGTTCACCGGTCCCAGACCTGCTGTTTTTAACTCTCTAGAGACACCAGGAGTGGTAGAGATACTCTCAATGATTGGCTATGAAAAGCCAACTGACATTTACTCCTAAGGTGCTGACTTGTTGCACCCTCGACAACTACTGTGATTATTATTGTTTGACCATGCTGGTCATTTATGAACATTTGAACATCTTGGCCATGTTCTGTTATAATCTCCACCCGGCACAGCCAGAAGAGGACTGGCCACCCCACATAGCCTGGTTCCTCTCTAGGTTTCTTCCTAGGTTTTGGCCTTTCTAGGGAGTTTTTCCTAGCCACCGTGCTTCTACACCTGCATTGCTTGCTGTTTGGGGTTTTAGGCTGAGTTTCTGTACAGCACTTTGATATATCAGCTGATGTAAGAAGGGCTATATTAATACATTTGATTTGGCCGAATATCAGACTATTCTGGCAGATAAAGCACGAATACAGGAGATGGCTACCTCATCCTACCGTAGGCCCTGTCTGGCCCCCTCTGTGGGACAAATGCTTTAATACCTGCATTCATCCACCACTGGACGATTCCTACAGACAGAAACGGGTCATTCCACAGATAACAGACTTACATGGAGGAATGTAACAGTACAGGATGGAGGAAGTGGCTGAAAATCGTAGTTTATTAGCTTTCTTTTCCTGAAATGTAAAAAAATATTTTTTGTTTTTTTTATAGAGAAGACTTTATGAAAAAAACACTATAATGAAGAATACCTGCAATCAAAATATATTTTCGACTGATCATTCAATAAAGGGAAATTCTAAAACTGAAAGAAATTGAAATTAAATGGTAATAATAATAATCCATTGAAATATTCCGAAAGACGAAGCTCCATCATGCAGTAAAAGGGAAGCGTCTGTCTTATATAAACACACTGAAAGTTTGGATCTTTACAAGGATACTGGAAACATCCTTTTCTGACTCACCAACGATTATACAAATCTGATGCCTATAGCTAGATAACTAACAGACAGACCAGTAGCCACATTCAGATTTGTCAAATTCAGACTGGCTCCATTTCAAAGCAGTATACCTTTAAGGACTCAATTTGCACATTATCTGTAGGATGACCCAGATACACACGCAGCAAAGCTGGCATACATGCCTCCTATTCACACACGTTTGCATAAGCACGCTCGCGCACACACAGACAAAGGACACGCACACGCATACATACAATGTACACATGCATACACACACCCACATATTCAAATCAAATCAAATCAAATTTTATTTGTCACATACACATGGTTAGCAGATGTTAATGCGAGTGTAGCGAAATGCTTGTGCTTCTAGTTCCGACAATGCAGTAATAACGAGCAAGTAATCTAACAATTCCAAAAAAAAAAACTGTCTTATACACAGTGTAAGGGGATAAAGAATATGTACATAAGGATATATGAATGAGTGATGGTACAGAGCAGCATAGGCAAGATACAGTAGATGATATCGAGTACAGTATATACATATGAGATAAGTATGTAAACCAAGTGGCATAGTTAAAGTGGCTAGTGATACATGTATTACATAAGGATGCAGTCGATGATATAGAGTACAGTATCAACGTATGCATATGAGATGAACAATGTAGGGTAAGTAACATTATATAAGGTAGCATTGTTTAAAGTGGCTAGTGATATATTTACATAATTTCCCATCAATTCCCATGATTAAAGTGGCTGGAGTAGAGTCAGTGTCATTGACAGTGTGTTGGCAGTAGCCACTCAATGTTAGTGGTGGCTGTTTAACAGTCTGATGGCCTTGAGATAGAAGCTGTTTTTCAGTCTCTCGGTCCCAGCTTTGATGCACCTGTACTGACCTCGCCTTCTGGATGACAGCGGGGTGAACAGGCAGTGGCTCGGGTGGTTGATGTCCTTGATGATCTTTATGGCCTTCCTGTAGCATCGGGTGGTGTAGGTGTCCTGGAGGGCAGGTAGTTTGCCCCCGGTGATGCGTTGTGCAGACCTCACTACCCTCTGGAGAGCCTTACGGTTGAGGGCGGTGCAGTTGCCATACCAGGCGGTGATACAGCCCGCCAGGATGCTCTCGATTGTGCATCTGTAGAAGTTTGTGAGTGCTTTTGGCGACAAGCCGAATTTCTTCAGCCTCCTGAGGTTGAAGAGGCGCTGCTGCGCCTTCCTCACGATGCTGTCTGTGTGAGTGGACCAATTCAGTTTGTCTGTGATGTGTATGCCGAGGAACTTAAAACTTGCTACCCTCTCCACTACTGTTCCATCGATGTGGATGGGGGTGTTCCCTCTGCTGTTTCCTGAAGTCCACAATCATCTCCTTAGTTTTGTTGACGTTGGGTGTGAGGTTATTTTCCTGACACCACACTCCGAGGGCCCTCACCTCCTCCCTGTAGGCCGTCTCGTCGTTGTTGGTAATCAAGCCTACCACTGTTGTGTCGTCCGCAAACTTGATGATTGAGTTGGAGCGTGCATGGCCACGCAGTCGTGGGTGAACAGGGAGTACAGGAGGGGGCTCAGAACGCACCCTTGTGGGGCCCCAGTGTTGAGGATCAGCGGGGAGGAGATGTTGTTGCCTACCCTCACCACCTGGGGGCGGCCCGTCAGGAAGTCCAGTACCCAGTTGCACAGGGCGGGGTCGAGACCCAGGGTCTCGAGCTTGATGACGAGCTTGGAGGTACTATGGTGTTGAATGCCGAGCTGTAGTCGATGAACAGCATTCTCACATAGGTATTCCTCTTGTCCAGATGGGTTAGGGCAGTGTGCAGTGTGGTTGAGATTGCATCGTCTGTGGACCTATTTGGGCGGTAAGCAAATTGGAGTGGGTCAAGGGTGTCAGGTAGGGTGGAGGTGATATGGTCCTTGACTAGTCTCTCAAAGCACTTCATGATGACGGATGTGAGTGCTACGGGCGGTAGTCGTTTAGCTCAGTTACCTTAGCTTTCTTGGGAACAGGAACAATGGTGGCTCTCTTGAAGCATGTGGGAACAGCAGACTGGTATAGGGATTGGTTGAATATGTCCGTAAACACACCGGCCAGCTGGTCTGCGCATGCTCTGAGGGCGCGGCTGGGGATGCCGTCTGGGCCTGCAGCCTTGCGAGGTTAACACGTTTAAATGTCTTACTCACTTCGGCTGCAGTGAAGGAGAGACCGCATGATTCCGTTGCAGGCCGTGTCAGTGGCACTGTATTGTCCTCAAAGCGGGCAAAAAGTTATTTAGTCTGCCTGGGAGCAAGACATCCTGGTCCGAGACTGGGCTGGGTTTCTTCCTGTAGTCCGTGATTGACTGTAGACCCTGCCACATACCTCTTGTGTCTGAGCCGTTGAATTGAGATTCTACTTTGTCTCTGTACTGGCGCTTAGCTTGTTTGATAGCCTTGCGGAGGGAATAGCTGCACTGTTTGTATTCAGTCATGTTACCAGACACCTTGCCCTGATTAAAAGCAGTGGTTCGTGCCTTCAGTTTCACACGAATGCTGCCATCAATCCACGGTTTCTGGTTAGGGAATGTTTTAATCGTTGCTATGGGAACGACATCTTCAACGCACGTTCTAATGAACTCGCACACCGTATCAGCGTATTCGTCAATGTTGTTGTCTGACGCAATACGAAACATCTCCCAGTCCACGTGATGGAAGCAGTCTTGGAGTGTGGAGTCAGCTTGGTTGATGCTGCATTGATGCAAATTCCTGGGAGACATCCAACATATTGCTTCCACCTATCCTATGTTTACAGATCATTACAGAGGAAGGGGAGGAAGCCCTAACTAACACACACAGCACTGCAGTGCAAACAGGGGTTGGTCATGAAATCAGTGCCCCAGTTACCTCCATCGTTACCTCCATCTCTGCGGTTGTGATTCGAGGGAGTCCAGCTATGACCGGAAGAGGCTTTTCGTTACAGGTTAGGAGAGCATTTTAGCTAACCCTAACCCTTTTCCTAACCTCAACCTAAGTCTCCTAACCTGCCACATTAATTATCCTAAACTGCTGCGCAAATTCTCCTAACCTGCTCTGAAATAATCCCTTCCGGTCGCAGCTTTACTCCCTCTAGTCAGAATCCATTTTTACAGTGTTGTCATCAAAATGAGACTAAGGATATGAACTAACCTGTCCCCAAAATCAACTCATGGCCTGCCCTAATGCAACAGACAGACAGACAGACAGACAGACAGACAGACAGGTTCCTCACCTCCTGGCAGATCGGCGGGGCCACAGCTCTCTCTCTCGGGGTCGATGTCGTCCACCCACAGGGTGCGGGTACACCCCTTCCACAGGCCGTAGTGGGCTGTCTGACACGTCTGGTTGTTACTCCAGGTCTTGGGCGTGGCCAGCTCCACCCAGAACTCTGTTCCCACCCCCAGCACTGTCAGGGTCACACCCACAATGGCCACAAAGAACGCCAGCTTGATCTTCCCCTCTTGGCTGTCACTCATCCTAGGGGTCCGCCTCGTAGCACGCCCCCCTCCCTTCACCCCTGCCAGGCCGGCCAGGCCCCCATGGGCCCCAGCTCCTACCACCCCCATACGGCCATCCTCCTCCGGCTGGACAATGTAGTTGGCCCACATGTTGACCTCTACCAGAGGCCGAGAGAGGCCGGATGGAGAGAGGAAGGGAGGGAAAGAGGGAAGAGGACGGGAAAGAGAGTGAAGAGAGAGAAGCAGGGAAATTATTGCAGGGGGGTGAACCCCAAAAAGACGAAAGGAAGGTTAAAGACAGAAGGAAGGTAGAGACACAGATAACAGCAGTTCAGAGGTGGATGTGGGGATGAAGAATGGAGAACGGAGGAAAGGGGAGAGAGAGATGGATGGTTCAGTATGGGAGTAGACAAGATGGGAGAAAGGGAGTGATGAGAGAAAGGTGGAGGAGGAGAGGACTGGGTGACGAGGAAGGATGGCGTCTATTTTTTCTGGAACACCCCCTGAATATAAACAAGGAAAGAAGAAATAAAACGGTTAACAACGACAACACCCTCTTTGTCCTCATCCGTAACAAGAGAGATGATGATTCCCTAAAAAGGGGGATCAAGTTCAGGTGGGAAAAAACACTTGGGCCAACACTGATCTCTCTGTGGATAAAACTGCCAGTCTGCCAGGAGTAGAGATCCTTTGTTGCTGCCCTATGCAGCAGAGTACAGGCCTAGATACAGCAGGTAGCCTAGTGGTTAGAGCGTTGGGACAGTAACTGTTAAGGTCGCTAGTTTGGATCCCTGCAGTGACAAGGTGAAAAGAACTGATGTTAATGTGCCTTAACAATGGCTGGTTGTGACCCCACTCTCTGAAGGTGTCTCAGGGGGAGTTGGAATATGCAAAAACACACATTTCCAATTCATACATGTGTGAAATATTACAAATACAAGCACCCATGAAATCATTTCTTCTTATTAAAGAACTGCCTGGGTTGGACATGTTTTTGTTGCTGTCCTATACAGCAGAGAGAGTATGAGCCAGAT